>NC_059328.1:57593214-57898750 GCF_018350155.1 Leopardus geoffroyi
CAAACCAGCTTTTCAAAGTTATTTACATATTTGGCAATAATGCACCATATTAGTTTTGTGACCGTAATTTAATATTGGCACAGAGATACTGCTTATCTTTCTGGTAATTAATTCATGACAGAAACATTTAATAAGCTATTAGAATCTGTCATATAAATGTACGTTAAGGAGACTTTCAATAAAGCAAGTTTGAGTCAAGAGCTGTCATGTCTACTTCGAAACTATTATGATATATTTGATATATAAACCTCTGGAGAGGTATCATATGTGCTATTTAAGTTGTTAATCATAATAGAACATTATCATTTGTTTTTCAATGACACATGGAAAAAATATTAAATAAATTTAATGACCCACAGGAATTCCTGCATATACTCATTTTCATTACATTGTTCCTTGTTTGAAAAATTACTTAAAATCTCTATACAAAAATATTATTTTACTTTAATGCACATGAAAGCAACAGTCACCAGAGATGAAGTATTGAAATTTAAATTAGCATTGACATGATCTGCTTAAATATTTTAACAATGGAATAATTACATTGTTGAAAGAACTCATTTATTGGCTTCTTAAAGATGTAGTTTCTTCAGTTGTGCCAGGGTATTTTTGCTCCACATGAAGTTCAGTAAGTTTGAGAACATATTTAACAGATACCATGCCCAAGGTAACAAATTTGTTAAGAACAATGGAATTGTAGAATTTGCATGTGCCTGTGTGTGTGTGTGTGTGTGTGTTCTGATGAAGAGAATTAAATTTTGTGCTATCCAGGAAGTAAACACATGCTATATGTTTTAATTCAGTTATAGAAAATATTTTATAGATGGCTGGTTGCATTATCAAATTAATTGGTAATAGAAAGGCAGGAAATGAGCTTTTCTGAGATAGGGTCTAAGTGTTAGGAAGACATTTGTTGCACCAAAAAGGTGAGCAATGGGCACAAACCTAAACTATTTTAACTAAATTTAAAGAATTAATGTCACATAAATGGTGTAACTAAAATAATTTATTTTTTTAAGTTTATTTATTTATTTTGAGAAACAGACAGACAGACAGACATGTGCGGGGTTGGACCAGAGAGAGGAGAGAAAGAATCCCAGGCAGGCTACATGCTGTCAGTGCAGAGCCTGACGTGGGGCTTGATCTCCTCAGCCATGAAATCATGACCTGAGCTGAAATCAAGAGTCTGATGCTTGACTGACTGAGCCAGCCAGACATCCTGTAACTAAAATAATTTAAAAGTGCAAACAATTAGACTTCTTGAGTAGTAACTATTTAAGTATTCTGCATCTAAGGTATTCAACATTTTAGCTCTTACCATGAGCAGTCTTAGAGTCATGTAGGATGCAGGTGCACCTCAGACTACATATTGTGAACACTGATACCACATTGGATATTTACTCTGGTGTTATTCTGAGATGGTATAATTCAAGACATGAAAAAAATTTCTTCCCCACTTCAAGTGTGATTAATTTCTTAAGACAATTATAAAAGCTATTGTAATTAAATCAAATACCTATTTAAACTCTGAGTGATTGTTAAATATTAGCAATGTCCTTAGGGTAATACCATATTGAACATTGGGCATACCACACACATGTACATACACGCTATAATTGCTCCATTTTGTAACACACACACACACACACACACACACACACACACAGCTATAACCTTACGATTTCATGAGTTTATAACACTTTGGAGATGGTAAGGACTCTATAGGGTCTTACTTTACACAAGAGGAAACTGAGCCCCACTGTTTGTTTTCTTGCTCAGAGGCACATAGCTGTTAGTGAGAGAAACAGAAGTAGAACCAGATTTCTTGGCTCCCAACCTCTGCCAATAAAACCATACCCTTGGAACTATTGGAGTCCTTTACCTTTAAGGAAAGGGAAATAGGAAAAAGAAGCTTAATCCTATAAATCCAGTTAATGAAGCCAACCAACATGATGACTTTATCCAAAATACATCTATTTCTCATGTCATTTTTGGCCTGAATTTTGGTCTAAGTTTTTTTGATAATTATGTTATCTTTCCATTGTGATTTGGTGGCTTAGGCAGTTTAATACTATAAATTTAACATCTATTAAGTATTTTATTTTTTAAAGGATACTTTTATTTAGGAAATATGGACTTAATTTCACTCATATAAAATATCCAAAATTTGGATACTATATCCTTTTTAATGAATATTAAAATATTCTTTTAAATTACTGGTCTTTTTTAGTATAATACCCACTAAATTAGTGTTGGATGATGAAGAAATGTTTAATTCATTTCAAATAAATGAATTATCCTCTAAATTTGCTAATTTAATTAAGGATCAATCATTCAGGTATCTTACCAAAAAATGAGAATGATTTAAATTGAGATTAGGCCTTTCTACATAATATTGCCTTAGATTTTTATTAAGAAAACATTTTAATCAAGAAAATAAAATGTGAAGGGTGCCTGGGTGGTTCAGTTGCATAAGTGTTGCATATGACTCTTGATTTCAGCTCAGATCATGATCCCAGGGTCCTGGAATCTAGCAGGGCTCTGGCTGAGCATGGAGCCTGCTTACAATTCTCTCTCTCTCTCTCTCTCTCTCTCTTTTCTGTCTCTCTCTCTCTCCCCCTCTACCTCTTTCCCCAGCTTGCATGCTCTCTTGCTCTGAAAAAAAAAAGAAGAAAAGGTGATGCAGTTGGAATTTGTGAAACATATTCATTTGTATGATTTTTTTTTTTTTGCATTACAAAGTTACATTTTGAAGGGTCCTTCAACAAGTTTTCTCTAACTGCTAAGTAATTGTTTATATATCTGTTATGGCTTAATTCTCTCTTTTTTCATGAGACAAATTTGAAATAAATTTTTACCATTTAATGTTTTTTCTAATGCTAAAATTCCGAGTTCACTTTATCAAGAAGTTTGGTTACTAGGAAACTTAGAGCAGGATGATTTTTTTTTATTTTTTAACCTACTGCCAAAACATATTTACAACAATTATAAAGCACTTTTAAAATTATGATGTACATCTCTTAAAATATGCATTTAATTTATAAGCAATGACATATAGAAATATTTACAAACAAAAGTATTGATTTAACAAGACATACCTACATAGTTACATCTAAGAATCCTCTTTCAAAGGGAAAATGGAACATTTTAGTGCAGCGCTGGTGTTTAAAATGGAAGAAAAACCATGATGACTAAATTAGTTCATTACATATCAGCAGATTAGCTATGCTTTTCATTTGTAGAATGTTTCCTATTCATGCCAGCTTTCAGTGTACTGTTCTGGGACTCGTGGGTGTGATAGAACGGAACATATTTCTGTATCTGTGAATATAATCCCACACACCGTTTTACATGACAAAATCTGAATGTCCTAAAACTCGGTGTTAAAGATAAGACAAGATGTCAACCTTTGCCAGTTCGGGATTCGAATTATCTCCATAATAATACCATTTTATCTTTCAAAGTATCTAATTTTATTTAAAGAGATATTTAGACAGGTAATACAAGGAGTATGAGTGTTTGTGTTTGCTCCCTTACTTGCTCTCTTGCCTTTTCTATCTCGACATAGCTAAGGTTCACTTGCTGCAGATAATCAGCAAGCCGCTAAAACTCAAACACAGTAGACAAACACTAAAGTAGGATATGAACAAAGGAGGAGAGGTACAAAAGTGATGTACTTTTGTACTTTGGAACAGGAAGAAACTACTAGAACTGTAAGGCACATATATAAAAATCATAAAGAAAATAAGTTTTATTAATAGTTAATAAATATATGGATTAACAGGATCACATTCCATACTGAGATAAGGTACATGCTATTTAAGAAAAATACATTGGAAAGACTAGGAAGACAATGGGTAATTGAGAATCATCTATCTTAAAGTCTAAAATGTGCTGGTAAATAAAAAAGTTAGAAGATGGTTTGTATAAACAGTATTTAATGTCTGCTTTTCCTAGATATAATTATACATATGTCAAGATCTTAGTCCCAGGTGCACTCTTTGTAGATCTACCCAAAGATAGTTTCCGAGCCAGGCCAAGGGTACTTGTCTTCGTAGACACTTGTAGCAGTTATTAGGTATATACTTTCTCTAACACTTATTAATTAACGTGAATTCAGCCCTGAAGACATGGTGTAGCAGTGGCTGCTAACAAAATAACATACCAGTGTCTGTGATCAGTCTTGAGGATGCACTTGTCACTCTTTTTGACTCTGCATGTGACCACGACAGCCCCAAACCTCACAGGTGCATGCCTTCTTTGCATGTGTAAAATTATCCGTAATTTTACAAATGTAATGTGTTCTTAATCTTATTCCCCTTTCTTCCTACATAGTTTCTTTTATTTTTAAAAAAATTTTTAAAAAAAAATTTTTTTTTTCAACGTTTATTTATTTTTGGGACAGAGAGAGACAGAGCATGAACGGGGGAGGGGCAGAGAGAGAGGGAGACACAGAATCGGAAACAGGCTCCAGGCTCTGAGCCATCAGCCCAGAGCCTGACGCGGGGCTCGAACTCACGGACCGGGAGATCGTGACCTGGCTGAAGTCGGACGCTTAACCGACTGCACCACCCAGGGTTTTTAACACTTATTTTTGAGAGAGAGACAGAGCACGAGCAGGGGGAGGGGCAGAGAGAGAGGGAGACACAGAATCTGAAGCAGGCTAACTGTGAGATCATGACCTGAGCCAAAGTCAGACACTTAATCGACTGAGCCACCCAGGTGCCCCTTCCTATAGAATGTCTTTGTGTGAACATGTGTGAAAAATGGGAATGCAGAAAACAGAAAGTTGAACTTGGATTTGGGGAATATGAATGAATAATTTCTTGTTGTAAATGTCACCTAATATTTTTAATATTATTGCTTACCAATGGACGAAATAGTGTATTTGGGGTATAGAAGGTAGAATATTTTATTGGGAGCCAAGGATTATAGTCTGATGCTCACATTATAAAACTAATATGATGGCTTCTGGTATTTACACCAAAAAGGAAGGTAACAAAAAACTCTATGATGCTACTTGATAGACTACTTGAAGGATTTTGCAGTCTCTTCTGGGTCTGAGTCAAGTCAGAAATCTACCCTTAAGCTGAGTAAAGATCACTGTAAAGTTGTTAAGTTCTTTTTAGAGTGATTGTTTGAATGGAAAATATGTAGAATGTGAATGTAGTGTACTGAAACTTTAGAGTTCCTTGATTAACCTTTTTAAAATGATCCTTCTTTTAAAAAATTGTATAATTTGTGTGATCAAAGATGACTGTAACTTGGTCTTTTCTGGATAATGCAGTATGTGAATACACATCATTCCTAGCATTAAGTAATTGCTTGAACGACTGTCTCCATTCTCCAAAACCAGTACATATATAGTGGTTTACTTGATTTTTTTATCCCTAGCAAATTAGCTCACAGCATATTGAAAAATGCACGTTACATCAATGCTTCTGAATGCTTCTAAGTGACTCTTGTAGCCATTAGTATTCCCTTCAATTTCTTCTTCTCTTTCCTTTCTAAGAACACCATTATACTCCTCAGTTTATCTTCAGTGTGAGGCATGGTATGTGACTTACTTTGGCCAATGCGATAGGAGCAAAAAGTGAGAAGTGTCTCTTTTGAATAGAAATATTTATGACCTAGTACGCACTTTGCTTTTTCCCTGATGAAGCAACTCTAGAAATGTGTGTCATGATACGTCCTCCATCAGCCTGGTCCCTGAACGACAACACTAAATAAAGTCATCTCTGCACACATGCATTCAACATGTAGCATGAGAAAGAAAACTATTAAGATTTTGGGAATGAGGGTATTGTTTGTTACTGAAGATAACCTAGCCTTTCACTCATTCCCTGAGTGAAATTCTAGTGAAAGTGGAGTCCTAATGTCCAGTATATGGTGTGACAATTAAAGGGATGTTATTTACATATGTCTCTGATTTTAATACAAAAATGTATTTTATTTAATGACTGATTAAAATTATAATAATTAACATAGGTATTTTTAAAAGATACAAAGATCAGGGGTGCCTAGGTGGCTCAGTCAGTTAAGTGTCTGTCTTCGACTCAGGTCATGATCTCGTAGCTCATGGGTTTGAGTCCTGTATTGGGCTCTGTGCTAACATCTCAGAGCCTAGAGCCTGCTTCAGATTCTTTATCTCTCTCTCTCTCTCTCTCTCTCTGCTCCTCCCCCACTCATGATCTGTCTCTCTCTCTCTCAAAAATAAATTTTAAAAAGAAAGGTGGCACGTGGGTGGCTCAGTCGGTTAAGCATCAGACTTTGGCTTAGGTCACGATCTCATAGTTCACAAGTTCGTACAAAGATCAATCTGCTTGCACTGTCAACAATTGCCAAAATATGGAAAAAGCCTAAATGTCCATCAACTAATGAATGGATAAAGAAATTTTGGTTTATATACACACTGGAATATCACTTGGAAATGAGAAAGAATGAAATCTGGCCTTTTGTAGCAATGTGGATGGAACTGGAGAGTGTTATGCTAAGTGAAATAAGTCATCAGAGAAAGACAGATACCATATGTTTTCACTCTTATGTGGATCCTGATAAACTTAACAGAAGACCATGGGGGAAGGGAAGGAAAAAAAAAAGTTATAGAGGGAGAGAGCCAAACCATAAGAGACTCTTAAAAACAGAATAAACTGAGGGTTGATGGGGGGGTGGGAGGGTGGGGATGGTGGGTGATGGGCATTGAGGAGGACACCTGTTGGGATGAGCACTGGGTGTTGTATGGAAACCAATTTGACAATAAATTTCATATAAAAAAAAAAAAACAAAGATCAGTCTGCTTGAGAAAATTTGATAAGTTTTAAGCACTTTGACTTTCTCAATTTGTAATTTAGTGTGCACTCATATTTTTGATACACTGAAGGTCTAAGAACTCTGCTATTGTTCTTGCACAATGTAATAACAGCTCCTCTGATTAGTAAACAAATGAAACATCTTCCTATTTGATACATATTTTCCCATTCTATAGATGGGTAGGACAATATATGTAATAAAGAATCTAACATATCTACTAGAATCTGTAAAATTTTCTCAGTTTAATACATTTTATTCAAGAGTATGTATTCATTCATTCATTCTAAATATCTATTTTGCTGTTACTCTGTGCCAGGGCCTGTGTTAGGCAAGGCTGATTACAAATGTGACCCCTGTTTCCATGGCACTAATGGGATAGGCAGACAATAAATAAATAATCACTCTAGGGATATAATAACTTCATGTTATGATAAGAGATAAGAAGGATAAGATCAAGGAACTGAGAATGAATATAATGAGGGTCTGAGCAGAAGAAGTAGCATCTTTGAGGAACTGATATTTAAATAAGACATCTAAGATGATAGAACTTAGCCAATAAAAGGGAGGAATCGGGAGAATTTTAGGCCAGGCAAATAATATATGCAAAGACTTTTTTTTTTTTTAATTTTTTTTTTCAACGTTTATTTATTTTTGGGACAGAGAGAGACAGAGCATGAACGGGGGAGGGGCAGAGAGAGAGGGAGACACAGAATCAGAAACAGGCTCCAGGCTCTGAGCCATCAGCCCAGAGCCTGACGCGGGGCTCGAACTCACGGACCGCGAGATCGTGACCTGGCTGAAGTCGGACGCTTAACCGACTGCGCCACCCAGGCGCCCCTATATGCAAAGACTTTAAGACAGGAGAAGATGGTGCACTGGAGGGAAGAGTGGTTGGAAAGAGGTTGGTGTAGCTGGATGTTAGGGATCAGAGGAAGATTGGCACAATATGACAAAAGCATGAGTCAGATCACCTCGGGGGGTTATTGACCAGGTTAAAAAATTAAGATTTTTATTCTATATTCTATGTGAAGTCATTAAACATTTTTAAAAGGAAGGATAGTACAAACTGATTGATATTTTAAATGATCACTTGGGCTGCTGTGTTTACAATGTGTTAGAAGCCAAGAGTAGTAGTAGGGCTTTATAAATTAGGAGATGTTTACAGAAGGTTGGGCAAGACATTGAGGTGTCTTGGACTAGGATTTTGGTAGTGGAAATGGAACAATGTGGATAGAGCTGAGATATGCTTTGTACAACCTATTAGATTCATTGCTGAATTGGTATAGGGAGACAGCTAGTGAGTAAAAGTGTAGTATCAAGAATTATTGCAAGATTTCTGACAGGAACAACTGGATACATGCAGGTACAATTTCTTGTCTGGGGAAACCTGGAGAGGGAGCTAATCTATTCACGTATAACCAGAATATTGACACTAATAGAAGGAAACTGAATAACTGGCTGACATATTGAGGAAACATGAATCAGAGCATCAATTTATAAGACTAAACATCCCTATATAAAATTACTGGAAATGTAGTGAATAAGTCTGTGGGGATAACAATTAGAGCTTCTTTTTAAGAAAACAGATTCTTTCAAATAAATGATTTTTGAGTATGCATTAGAGTGACTCACTTATATTGCTATCATGGTTTTTTTTTTTTTCTAATTGTTCTTTGGCATGAAGAGGAAACATGAATAGATATCCATTCCTTCTGAATACTAATTTCTTCCATCTTTCTCCATCATGCTTTAAAGTTTTAAAAGAACAATCTACTCCTGGTCCTTCTATATTTGGTTGCCTGAGATGTGCAGAAGGATGTTAACTACTGGTGGAGTTTGTTGAAACAACTCATCTCAAGTACTTTGTAGCACCTTGTAACTCTGTAGCTACCCAGGTATCCATACTGTGGACTTCTCTGGGCAAGGCCACACATATTTGCAACTTATCCTGTGTGTGTAGTCCCTTTCCTAGAACCTTTCACCATTTTAATTTCCTGGCATTAAGTTTTGTCAGTTAAGATACACTGTAAATTGCTGCCCAGAGAGTGCATATATAGGTAAAGTGATACTCATTCATTCATGTACATATCATCGGTACATTCTTTAGGAATGTGTTCAGCTGCAAGTAACCAACAATTAGTGGCTGCATTAAGATAGTGATTTTACCCCTTCTTCCAGTTAGCATTTGCAGTGGGCACTAACAATCCCCAAACATCTCCTTGGCTTACAACCACAGAGATTTATTTCTCACTTACAGATCTGTGAGGTAGTCAGAATTCTGCTTGGCTGTATTTACCAGTCTTCTAACTCCAGCATCCAGGCTGGAGGAGTAGCCCTTATCTGAGATGTGTTGTTCCCCTGGTAGAGGGCAGGGAGAAGAGGCCTCACTGACCCATTCAATGAAAGTTTCCACTCACATATAACATATTTTGTGTCCACTCATATTCCCTTGGCCGTAGCAAGTCACATAACCAAGAGTGGCATGGCAAGAGAATAGATGGGTAAGCATCCACACTGGCATTACGGCTCAGTGATGCCATCAGGAACTCTGACTCTTTTCAAATCATCATCCACCTTATGGGTACTATTCTTAGCATTTATACTCTGAGTTTTTCTACCTTAACATAATTGCCTTCAAGTGGACTGGCACCAAAGATAATAACAACAATGGTTATCAACTGCAATTCTCCAGTCTCTCTCTTCTTCTTCTCTTTCTTCTTCTTTTTATTCTCCTGCTTCTTGTTCTTCTTGTTCTTGTTCTTTTTCTTCTTCTTCTTCTCCTTCTTCTTCCTTCTTTCTCCTTTCTTCTTCTTTTAATCCTAGCCAGAATGCAAAGCCGTTTAATATAGTAATACTTGTGAATATATTTTGTTTTTCTTTGATTGAATTGAAATGTATTTTATAAATTTCTCTAATAAATTACTTTTGTTATGCCCTGCTATTTCCCTAGCACAACTATTTTCCTAGCATGGGGCACTTGGAAAAAAAATAACATTCATCTTGAAATTAAGATTAATAGTAATTTGTTTTTAGCTTGGGAAAACAGAATTTCTTTTAAAGCACTGAAGCTTAGTTAAGAAACAAAATTTTACTTTTTAATGAAAATTTTGAGGATCTGTGGAATGATTCAGATTTTAAGAATAGATATACTTTGGAGTTTTCAAGATGACTGTTAGTTGATAAAGGTATAATCTGAAATTCCGTTTAATGTTGAAACCTTATATATTTTACTTTTGTTCACGTCTACTTTAGCTATCACTTTGAAATGTAACCGTTGTTTGTTGCATGAACCGTATTTTCACAAAGAAAATTTTAATTTTTGTTTTGTCATATTAACATGTAGAATCATTAAAATTGATAATATTTCTAATTAAAATGCTTCAGAAGTAAATAGATTAAATCATTCATGTTTAACCTCCTTTGGTGTTCTTTTGAAACCACTTGTACTCAGACTTTGGATTCATCACCAGTAGATGAATGCTTTTCAAACATTTTTGTAATTGTGGAACCGTTTTAGCAAGTGAAATATCACAAACAACCCCAATGCATAAAACAAAGACAAGTAAGACTGCTGTGTTGGAAATCAGTGTGTTTTATATTCAAGAACCATCATGCCACAGTATAATTATTTTATAATTTCTCACATCCTATTTTAACAGAAATTTTTTTTTTACCCCAAATGAGGAAACTATAAGAAAATGTAGGCATTATTTATTTTCTGCTACAGGCTACCAGCAGATTTAGAGCTGAGCAAAGTCATTTGAATTGTTCAAGGAGTATGAATAGGGTTGTGTTGTGTTAGTTCTTCATTTTTTTTTCTTCAATTGACAGAGGGTGATATTATCCACACAAAAACTCTCCAGAGGGTTTCACTTTATCACGCCAATTATCAGTGTGTATTCGAGGCTTCTTCAAGACAGAAAGGTATTTGGCAATGTCAGTTCTGCTTCTTAATGAATATCTTCTGTGCCCAGCTAAATAAGCAAAATGGTAGAGAAAACACAACTCTGGGATAATCTGAGGCAGATGAAAAGACTCATTTTGCTGAATACAGCTCATTAGGATGGTTTTAGTGTTTCTAGTTGTGAGGCCTTGGGATCACTTCTGTCATCCTAAATATCCTATTGAAGCAGGTTTCAGTTTTTATGAAAGTGGACCCCAGGCTGATCAGCAAAAAAGAACTTCAGAGGCAAAGGTAGACAGAGTGATTATTTCCTCAGAATTTCATTTCTCTGTTTTTACATATGACCGAAATATTTGAGGGTATTTTGAGGTCTTCTATTTCAGAAGACACGGAATTCTTATTACCTTCGTTGGCTAACCCATAATAATCTCTTACCTTCTGCTACCCTGGACTTGAAATTTTTATTTTATTATATAGCTGTCAAAATTTTATTTTGCTGGCATCTGTAGTTTGGTGACATGTATAGTTGAACTGCAGGTAGAGCAAATACATGGGTTTAAAGTTTCTTATGGTGCTTTCTTGCTAGGTGATCTTAGGAAAATTATTTTTAACTCACTACTTCATAATTTACTAATCCTGGAAATGAACATAATAATACTCATTTCACTACTGTCTCAGCGTACTCTGGACATTCAAATCAAGATTACTTTATCTCCTACACATTGAAAATAGTTTATTGATTTCTATTGATTCATTTCTTTTAAGATAAAGGCCAAAAAGTATTTTGTCTCTTGTTGAAAAGCTAGAGAGTTACAGGAAAGTTTTATTACATAAAGAAAATTTCATGTTGTAGCTTTTTTCCCCCCAAGGATACATTTACACCACTTGCATAGATCAGACTAAATGAAATATAAAGCTTTTGAAAAGATGATGGTCTATATCTTGTGCATAATTTATATATTTATAAATGAAGTCACTATTATAAAAATACTCCCATTACATATGGAAGTATCTATGATATCAATACTTATTTGCATCATAAAAACAAAAAGAGAAGGTTTGAAAGAGGCTGCAGATGTCAAGAATAAGTTGTGGGCCATCACAGTAAACATTTCTTAGAAGTAGAATATGTGATAAAACACTTTCAGCCAGTTAAATGAGGGCCACTGACCTTGTCAGGATGACACAGCCAGCCACCAGGGAATTCGGAAAGAACTACATTATTACCAGGAAATATATCCCTCTAAAATTTTTAGTTAGCAAACTGTTCCATTATTTATCTTATATGTTTTACAAGATGTTGCCTTTGATTCCTTTATACCACAAATATGGATAATATCAACTAGATAAAAATCTTTGTGTACAAAAACTTATTCTTACAATGGAAGGACTGTGGATTCTTATATGAATCTGTAGAGAATAGAGGGTTATTGTGGACTTAACTCTACTATTGCCGTGTAGTGGAGGTACTAAGAACTGATCTGACACTCAGCCAGGCTTACTGGATCCAGTTATGTTAGATGGTAAGCCAAAAAATTCCAAAAATAAATGTAAGTTTTTGTCAGTTTAAAATATTTACACACTGAGAAGTTTTGTTGTTTTTTTTTTTTTTTTTTTCATTCTGTCTGCCTATTTTCTTATGTGTAAGAATTTAATGTATTATTGTAATTGGTCTTTCTGACTTTAGTGTCCCTCACCCATCCGTCAAATTAATCCATTCTTTATGAATGCCTTCCTTACAAAATTAATTTTCCTCTGGGAGACCTTTAGGAGTTTTCCACTGCTTATAAAAAGTCTTAATTTCTTAAGCTGAAGCTCACCGGCCTTAACATTCCGCTTACAGGTTTCTCAAACACTCTGCTTCTTCTTTCTACAAATATTCCACCCTGTTTAAACTGAGCTGGGTTCTCCAAAGTATGTTCCCTCAAGGAGACATGGTGAGGAGTTGCATGGGTCTCCATTCTACTCTGCCAGTAAGCTGTGAGCTTTGTGAGTCCAAAGCTTTCTCCATTCCCCTCTGATTGGGTTTCCTCCTCTTTCAAATGGGAACAACTCTGCAATAATAATTACACGCACCCTCATAGGAATGTTTTAAAGTTACATAGGATAATAGATACAGAGCAACATGTGAAGAGCCAGCACTGCTAGTTGAGGCTTAATAAATGCTAGATCTCATACCACTTGCTTTACTGAGTTCATATATTCCCCAGAAGTACCAGTGAATTACTCAAGGTCACAGTGAAATGCATGTTTTTGATTATGAAGACAAAATGAGAAGAGAGATTGTGTCGATTTTGTGGTCAGGAGCAAGAGTTCCAGCTTCAGCTGGTCTGGAACAGGTTCTAGTGTTGCTTCTTTTCATCTGGGGGACTGTGGACAGATTAGTCTCTCATTTTTGATGTCTAAAATATGCAAAGTATTCCTGTTCCGATAGTGTATTGAGGGAGGATTAATGAGACAATGCATGTCATTTACCTAAAATAATTTCAGTAAGTCTTGATAAATGTTATGTATTTTTATTGTAATTGAAAAACAAGTCTTTTGTTTCATAGATGCCAATGTAGATTTTTAAAATCAAGCCATTAATGTAAAAAAGCATTTTTACCTGCCTGTTATTCTTGGCATTTCAAGTGTTACTTAAGGCTTTAATTCACATTTCATAAATACTTGTTTTTTTATTTCTCTAAAATACAGTTCTTTGTCCATTACTAAGCAACAAAATCTAAGGTCTTAAGAAATCCCATTCATTGTTACACCTTAGTTTTACTGTTTTCTGAATTCTGAGGAACAAAATGGAAAGTGAGTGATTCTAATAACTCCTAACATATTCATGCCCTTCTCACAATTGTACCTAAAAAATGTCATTTGTTAGGAGGTATTATTTTCTTGGCTTTAACGTATTTACCTGAAGAAATATATTGTATGTGTTTGTATACCTAGATGTCTGTTATTAGGAATATTTTAAGTTTTCATATGTTAAAATATTGTACAATATCATCGAGTACTTTACTGCTATAGAAAATGTCTTCTTCCTTAAATCACTTCTCTCTGATTGTTGTTTCTCTTCCTTCCTCAGTGACCCAAACTTGACATACCTTACTTTTCCCCTCCCTTATCAACATAAGCTTTTTCTTTTAGTTGTATGATTTCTAATTCCTAAACAGTTTTCAAATTCCTTTTCCCTTATTGGTTCGACTACTCCTCTCCTAGTTCAAGGCCTCCTTAGGCCCTACTGTAGTGGCCCCTGACTTCCTCTATAGTGTTCTTCCTCCAATCCAACCTCTATTGGACTCTATGGCCTTGGGACTTTGTGAAAAATAGGTCTACCAGGACAGTTCTGGTTAAAAACCATCCCTGACTGTGCTCAAACTCCTTGACATGGATGGCATATACACACAGAAACTTCTGCTCCAACTCTGCTCCCATATGCCTTTAATATTTTGGCCATATTGAGCTACTAGAAGTTCCAAAAATGTACCCAGCTTTTGTGCCAAGCCATGGCATGTACCAGAAATACTGGCAAACTTCTTCTACTTATTTTTTATATTCTAATTCCAAATGTTACTTTCTCCATGAAGGCCTTCTATAACCTTTCTCCTAGCATTCCAGAGTAAATTAGTGGCTTTTCCTCTGTTTTGAAAGTAATTTGCGTGCATCTCTATCAAAAGACTAATTCTGTTGTATTTTAATTGTTTATGTGTCCTTTCCACTAGGAAGACCATTGTGATATTAGAACTAGCATCTTATTCTTTTTTTTATTTTTTGATACACCCAGCTCTTAGCACACAGTACCTATACAATAAATATTTGAGGAATAAATGAATAGTAAAAGTATAAATGAACTTGATAAGAAATTGACAACTAACCTATGTACTCACTGCTAATTATTTCAGGGATAATGTGATCAAGTCTGCATTCTAAATTACCTTTTTATTCTTGTCATTAGATGCTGATTAAAGAATATACTAAGCATTTAGTTTCCTAAATTGAGTATATCAATATTAAGTAAAATGAAGCCATATAGAGTAGTGGAGAAAGCCTGAGCTTTATCATTTGTAGAACTTAGAATTTGAGTTCTGGCTTTCCAAGAAATAACTAGGAAATTTGGAACAGGCTACATAATTTTTCCAATGGTCTGTTTTTTTAATCTGTGTAAAGAAACTAAAAATATTAATGTCTACCTCACCATCTGTCCATAGAATCAAATGAGACAAATATATTGAAATGTTTTATAAACTATTAGAGACTAGATGTTTTTAATTTAATATTTTGGTAGGTTTAAATTTATAGTCACACTCACAAACTCTGATGTGCCAAAATGTAACTCTAAAAATCTACTTTTACCTAATGTCAAAGTATCTCCCAAGGTCTCATTTTGTTCTTGTTAAATGTATATTTCCTTGACAAATTTATCAAGTCACTTTTTGTCTAAAATAGTCTTTGTCTTTCCTTCTCTACACTGCTGTGTGTGTGCGTGTGTGTGTGTGTGTATGTGTGAGTGTGTGTGTGTCACATACATTGGGTGTGGGATACCTTATCCTTTATGCCCTTCTTTTCCTTTGCTCTCTGGCCTCTGCTGAGCTGAGGTATCCAACCACTGGGTTAGCCACCATCACCATTGCCTCTATCACCCTTAACATTTCTGTATATTGTTACTTTCTGTATGTTGTTACTTTAGCTCAAATGTCATAGTATTTTATGTTCTCATTATCTCAACTCTGCATCCCTAAAGATGCCCATCTTTTCAGCACTTCATGCTTACCTCAGAGAGTTTTAGTTCACAAACTTTCACAAAGAACTATGGGGTATGAAGAACTCTGTGAGGTGGCTCTTGGCCCCATGTCTATAGAGATCTCCTCAGTTTTTGCTCAGATACCAATTGTAGATTTGGGGTAGTTTTTTAAAGTTTATTTATTTATTTTGTGGGGGGAGGGGCAGTGAGAGAGGGAGAGAGAATCCCAAGCGGCTCCATGTTGTCAGCACAGAGGTAGATGTGGGGCTCAAACTCACAAACTGTGAGATCATGACTTGAGCCAAAATCCAGAGTCGGATGCTTAACTGACTGAGCCACCCAGGCGCCGTGTAGATTTGGGATGTTTTAAGAGGCTTGTAAACTTCTAGGGTTATATTTTTGGGAAGATAAGCACAAGCCCTGAAGAGATGCCATTAATGCCATTTGGATATTTCTGTCCCTTCCACCTGAGATTTTGATCCGAATAATGGCTGATCATTACCCACCCATGGTATCCATACTCCAGTTTTGTTCACTTTGAATCGTTCTGTCTTATATGGTAAATGCCTGTTTCCTTTGGGATAGGAAGTCAGGTATTAAGTCATCAAATACTTGTTGGTATTCTGTGGCTGACAGTTACAATCTTTGCCCTTTCTCCTAGCTTATTCTTGATAGTTAATGTCCAGATTTTGAAATTCCAAGAAAAACCTTTATCTCAACAGGTATTTGGCTTTCTATTGTGCCAGATAAGGGCTTTGAACACTCTATTTTGAAATTTAAGGCTGAGCAATAACTTCTTTGTTTTCAGCCATATTCATTCTCTCCCCCTAAAATGAAGGCCAGTGGCTCCACAGTTGCAGGGGAAATAGGAGGTTGTAGACAGGGAATGTAGGAAAGAGTATTATCCATAAAGCATCTCCAAATATTACATGGTCGTAATATTATTAGTCTGTGCAATTTAGATTCTGTTTCTTTAAAATAAACCACCAATTATATCCGACAATTTCCTCAAAAAAGTAAAGTAACAAATTTGTTTGTTCTGTCTGTTCTGTATCCCCAAGTAGATCAGAAATTGAAGACAAAGCTATGCTTAACTTTCTTTATCTACAAACTGGGTATAATAATGCCTACCCTGTCAAGTTACTGTGAGCATTAAATGTGATAATATCTGTAGAGCACCCAGTTAATTCCTAGCATGTGGTAGGTGCTCAATAAAGTTAGCGCTCTACTCTTTCTTTCATCTTGTATTCTTCCGTAGCTCTTAACAGAGCTAATCAGCGGTCAGAATTAGCAAAGTCTAATAACATTAGCAATGATGCAGTACTAACAATTGTTGCTTTATCAGCCAGCTATGGTGGACTTTTGCAAGTGTTACAAAGCTTTAGAAAACATGATATTTTGCACAAAAGAAGCCTACTTTACCCCCAAAATTGTTGGCAACAATGGGCTTTGGAAAGTTTTTCCTGGAAGTCACTACCACAATAAGTGATACACTAGTATGAAATTGACTGGGATGTCATGTGAAGATATGTCTTTGGAGCATTTAGGAAGTAGTGGATCTTATGTTCCAGGTTTCTAACTTGATGGTCTATCCAGTTAATCCTGACAATGCCAACTATGGTATTGCATCTGCCCACAGATGTTCTGTTCAGCTCTTAGCATGTGCAGTCCTAAGCAGCTCATTAATCCTGGCCTAATATCAAATATGAGCTAATATCAAAAATATATAAAAGATATGATCTTTGTAGAAATTTAATCTCTTTTAATTCTGTTACTTTTACAGAGATGCAAAAATTGGAAAGAAAATAAATAAGAAAACACTTTAAAATATAAGATGCAGTAAAATATCATAGATAATCATTTATTAATATTATTATGTGAAGAAGTAGTGGTTAGAAACTATAGGTATTTTGCTTACAAGTAGAAAATCTTAGCCATACATAAACTGAAGTTTAATTTTCGTCAGACAAAGATGATAATCATTAATTGAAATGGGAAATAAACTGTAAGAAATCCTATGAAAATAGCAGGATAGAATCTTTGATCTTTGATTGTGGATAGCATACCAGAGGCTGTGGTCAGCAGTTATAGGACTTCCATTGCTTTCCTCCTTGCAATTTTCGAGATTTCCTCAAAATAAATGGGCAGAACCAAAAAACAGTGATAATCAATGACAAAAAAAGATAGCGTGTTCAATTAACACGGAAGATCACTTTACATACATTTTAGTTCTTTCTTTATGCCAGTATCTAATGTTAGGAGCATTTTATGTTGCTGCCACATAAAAAGGATGGGGTTAAGAGCTATTTGGCAGAACAGTTGTTTTCTCATAGATGTCAAGAGGAAAAATCTCTCTACCCAGCAAACATAAATCATACATGCTTTGAAGTAAAGCTATATGATCCTCAAATAATCTCCCTATAGAAAAGTATAATAAAAACAATAGCTTCCATGATGGATTTGCTCTATGGACATTTATAAATCTGATCTTTAGTATTTTGACAACTCCCTCTGATTTCACGGTTTTTCATAACTTGGTATCACAAAGATAAATATTCTTTATTTTTCTATATTAACTGGAAATCCACCAGAAATCTAATCTGTGATTCAGGATGGATGATCAAGTGGTACTTAACTATCCATTTCTTCATCCAATTAGAACAAAGAAAAATTAGATAAAGAAGGAATGGACATTTTTTATTTTTATTAATAAGACATTAGCAAATTTATCCTATCTATCTGTATGATATTTCTGTAAGGTTTATCTACCATTTTCCCTCAGTAATACACAAGCTTTCCTCATATCTTTGTGTTGGCAGTCCTCCTTTTATTTCCCCCTTTATCTTTTCTGTCTCTTGTCCTGTAAACACTTATTTAAAAATATATTAATCTAACCATGTTCCCTATGTACAAGGAACCATGTCAAGTGCTGGGGATGGCCTTAATTTCTACTGTTAAACACTTTACTGTCCAGAGGAGTAAAGGCAATTATGTTACTTTGCACCACGTGCTATGATAGGGTGGTATAGTTTATCTTGCCTCATATGCTCTTCCTTTCTCTTTCCTCCTTCCCTGTCTTCCTCCCTCCCTCACACACACACACACACACACACACACACACACCCCCCAACACACAACACACAAACCAACCCTCATACCATTTCTCTTCAGTCTTTAAACAGGAACAGATGTGGGCGCCTGGGTGGCTTAGTCGGTTAAGTGCCAGACTTTGGCTCAGGTCATGATCTCATGGCTTGTGGGTTCGAGCTCTGTGTCGGGCTCTGTGCTGACAGCTCAGAGCCTAGAGCCTGCTTCAGATTCTGTGTCTCCCCTCTCTCTTTGCCCCTTCTTGGCTCACACTCTGTCTCTCTTTCTCTCAAAAAATAAATAAACATTAAAAAAAATTTAAAAAGAACAGATGTTCCAATTTAATGAAAGTTTTAAATGAAATTAAATCATTATGTAAAATCTACTGATTCAAAAGAACATAAGAACATCACTTGAAAAGGATCAAGAATAACAAATTTAGAGCAATTATATTTCATTCCTAACAAAGGAATAACAAGAGAAAAGAAAGACAGAATAAGCAATATTTTCTCCCAGAAAAGCTGACTTTTTGGCAACACTTGATCGTTTTCATAACTTTTGAGTTTTAAGTCATCCCATTGTAAGTACTGAATGCTAGCCTACACCACTGTCAATTTTCTATCTAAAGGGCAAAGATTGCCTGATTTGACTTCATGACTGAATTTATGGCAGTGAGCATTTAGGGAGCACTGTAGAAATTTAAGAACTTATATTGGAAATAGAAATGCCAAGAATCCTACTTTTAGATTTAAAAATAACAGCTAATATTTTCATTTATCAGGCATATGTTAGTAATGACCAACATGTACTTAAGTTTGCCAACATCTCTAGAAGAAAGGGAATTTTATCTTCCCAGTTTTACTAATGAGGAGAGTGTAGATGTGTGATTGGATAGGATAGTGATTTTCTCAGGGTCTTATGAGGCGGAGCTAAAATCCAAACCAGGAATCCTGACACTTAAATGCTACCTCTTAATGCCTCATAAAAATTTCAGTTTTTTTTAATTTTTACATAATATTTTTAATTAATATCTCATTTTATTCTGTGTACAGGTTTTTCAAAAAATCAGCTTTTTCAGAGAATGGAGTTTATTTAGGTTTGTAGTATGTAGCATGTAAGAAAGGCTGAGTAAATGAAGCATAGAAAATGAGAATTCTATAATTTGGATCATTTAAAAAGTTGATTATTCTTAGAATTTTGGTTGAGAAAGAATCATATTCTGTTTTAAGCAAATTGGTGAAAAGTAATGTAAGTTCATGACCACAGTAGAATCCAAGTGGTTTTAATAATAACAAAACTATATTTGGATATATAGTACTTGTTTTGTATTGTTCTGCTTTTAGAACCAATCCATAGGTAGTTAATGAATTTTTCATATATATTCTTAAGGAAATAGTAGCCATTGAATAGCTATTCTTTGATTTTTTCAAGTGTGCTGACAATTTGAGATGTCATCAAGAGACTTGGTGTGTAAAATAGAATATACAATATATTTTTCTTAACTCTAATATCCACATATTTTTAAATGTCCTTTCAGAGTAAAACCAAATTGCAACCTAAGGACATTTTAAAACTTAACAAAACACAACAGTTCTCATTTCTCCTGTCTCCTTTTGCTATTTACCTTTCAGGCATGCACATTTTACATAGACCGCACATGGCGTTCATCTCTTCTTATTTAAACACAACTTGGTAAGCCTGGTGTTCAGAGCACAGGTTTTGTAGTCAGGTGAACCGGACCTGACCTTAAATCCTTGTTCTGGTTTTCATCTGTGGAAGTGGAGACTGTGAACTTCTTACAGCCATGAGCACATACAGCTGGCCCTATCCCTTAACACAAGCTATCCACAGCCCCCATCTCCAGTCCCTTTGCCACTCATTAGCTAGGTGAACTTGGGAAATTTTCTTAATTTCTACGAAGCCTAATTTTTTAATTTGCAAAATGAGAATAACAGTACTTACTGGGGCCTGGGTGGCTCAGTTGGTTAAGCGTCAATTCCTGGTTTTCTGCTCAGGTCATGATCTCATGATTCTTGAGTTCAAGCCCCCTTCGGGCTCCACGCTGACAGTACAGAGCCTACTTGGGATCCTCTCTCCCTCTCTCTCTGCCCCTCCTGCACTCACACTTGCTCTCTCTCTCTCTCAAAATAAATAAACTTTAAAAAAAGACTGACTGTTGAGAATTATGATAGTTAAATAATCTAGAAAGTGTACTATACTATGTGTAAGTACAATAACTCAGAAAGCGGTAGGAGTTATTACAATCTATAATTCTTGTTGTCTGTATAACATTCTATGAACTTGATATACAACATGACTAGTCTCTTCCTGAAGGTCATTCAGGCCATGCAAACATTTTCTCTAATGTCAGTTATGTTCAAAGTACATCTTTGTGGACACAGTTTTTTATCCCTGTATTGACTGAACTCATTGAAATCGTTTATTGGAAGTGAAATTCTTATATGGTTGATTATGAACGGTTTTATGACTCTTTATACGTACCATCAAATTGTTTTCCAAATGGATTATACTAATGTTGGGCGCTTACTGTGACCAGTTTTATTTGGCAAGTGTTCCAGAATACAAACACTAACAATAAATGCAATTGTATACTCTTCTTCAAAGGAACCCTTAGGAAGGCTCTATTCTGATGCTAACAATTCTGTTATGGCCCCTAACGGTCCTGAAATGCCTTTGGAATTACTCTTATTACTTGCTTCTCAGGACTAGATATTGAATTCTCCCTCTCCTCAGCATCCTATATCTTATTCATTACTAAGTCCTGTCCATACTCTCCATACAGATTTTCATGCTCGCCCATGTTTTTCTCTGCTTATTGTCAATGCCCTAGTCTAGATCCTCATAATCTCTGGCCTGACATATTCTGATAGCATTTTACCTGGTCTCTCTGCCACCCCTATCCCCCCACCCCCTTGCACTAAGTCATAGTCTCTAGTGCCAGCAGAATCTGGTCAAATCCTGCATTTATTTTTCATTCATTATGTTGCTTCTCTCCTCAGTGACTTTGCTACCAGTTTGCCTGGCTAACTCCTACTCAACCTGGAGGAGGTGTTATTTAAACTATCTTAAAAGATGAGAAGGAGTCTTACATCATTCTCTTTTAATATCAACATACATAGAAGATGATGTCACTGAGCCTAAAGAGAATTTTATAAAAATGATCAGTGTTAATTTTTGTGATAGTTGTCATGTATCAGGCACTATTTTAAACATTTCACATGGATTTATTCATTTAAACCTCACAACTGCTTCGTAAGATAGGTACTATCATTGTGTCCATTTTTCAGATGAAGAAAGTGAGGTATATGAAGCTTAAGTAACTTGCCCAAAGTCTGTAGCTGGTAGTGGATTGGGTGAGTTTCAAACCCAGGAAGTCTGGCTTTTAACCAGTACAGGGCAGACAGCTGCCTGACAGCTTGTATCTTTTTCAATAGTAATTATTGCAGCTGCTAACTTTAGAGCATTATTCTCCCTACCTTGGTTTCCTTGCTCTAATGGTGCAGTAGACACTACCACACATGGTAAATTTCAACCTATTCTGGCTTTACTGCATGTCGGATGTGGTGAAAATGGGTATCATGTTATTCATTCCAACAACAATAACTCTTCCAGATGGCACTTCAATATTATATGATATGATGACATATTATGAAATCTGTATAGATATCCCATCCTTTGCTTCTTTTGAAAATATTGAGCTACAATATACTATTTGACTTTTCAGTAAATTTTCTTTAACTTGATTAGCTTTTATAATAAAGCACATGTTGTTATTCTGAAAATATATTTAATAATGTATTCAGTAAGTGATTGCCTACTCTTAGGATATTAAACTGTCTCGTAGAGTAGCTTGTATGGTGTGATTTGACATGAGGCTTTACTTGCCTTTTACTTGACTCTTCTAAGTAAGAAGAACGTGTCCTCAATCACGCACACGTGGATGGTCGTACCTGTGGGTCTACATCTGTAAGAGAAGGACTGGCCAGGTACCTTAAAGCAAACACTTTTTTTTTTCTGTTCTGAGTCCAGTGTTTCGTCATAATAAGAGCACTTAGTCTGTGCCACGCATTATTCTAACTACTGTACTAGGATTGCCCCCTTTGCTCTTCACAGCAAAGCTAGTGTCAGTATCATTTTTAGCTATAAAATTAAAAACCTAGAGAAGTTAAGTAACTTGCTTAAGACCACACAGCACATTAAATGGAGAAACCAGAACAAAAACTCTGACCATTTGATTCTAGAGACCTTATTGTTAACCACTGTGCAACAACTGTCTGGTAGAATGTCTCTGTGCCTAGATTTCTGCATAGAAATCTAACCATACTTACTGCTTCACAGAGCTTAACCAAGGCACAAGCAAACTGGCACATAATGGATGCTTTGTATTACGGAGATAAACCAATGGATAGAAACAGCAGTATCTGTTGAAGTGTCTCAGAAAGATAACCTGTTTTATAACTAAATAGTGCTTATAAATACATTCTCAGCTTTACTTGGAATAAAAATAAACTTTCTTCTTCCATCTCAGTGAACAGGATATCAGGCATTTGGATCTGTGGGAAATTTGTTACTAGGTTTAGCTAAAACCTGGAACACATATTCTCATTTGGAGTTAAAGCTTACTTTTAAGCATCTCCTCGCGCCTATTTTGAGCACAGAAATGGAGTTCACCCACAAATGTACCTTTCGACTCAGTTATGAAGTATGTGGTTATAACGTAAGCAGCATTTCCTTCCCCTCTTTGACTGGTGTAAGAGCTGCACGTAATTTACACTGAGCTGGTTTGGGAACAGGCCAGTGGCGTCACTTGGTGTGTTGGTGAAGCAGGCAGATTAGCTTCAAAAATTAATTCAAATTTTCATTCGCTACCTTATAAAACTGAGAAATAGAAACCAATAAATACTGTTATCTTTTATCAGTATTATTATAAAAGGATGTTTTTCTGATTCAGTATTACTGATACTACCCGGCACTTGGTCAGTATTTCCCAATTTGCTTTCATAAATATTATCTTACTTAACCCTCACAGAACTCTGTGTGGTTTGTATTATCAGAGATTCCCAGCCAAGTTGGGATGGGGTTAACAAAATCTGGGGCTTTAATCTGTAAAGCAGAGTTCTTTCTATGGTACGTGCATTAATTTATTTCATTCATGCAACAAATATGTATTGAGTAATTAGTATGTGCCAGGACTATTCTAAGAACTCAGGGTAAAGCACTGAACAAAATCATCAAAAATCCCTGTCCTCATGGCTTATATTCTAGTTGGGGGGTATGGCATAAGACGTGTTACTGTGATGAATCTAAAAAATAAGTACTTTATAGAGTATATTGGAAATAACAAGTATTTCAATATCAATAACTGATGACCTAGTTAATTAACTAATTCATATCCAGATATGCTTTCTTAAGCAGAACATGTTGAGTATTTAATTCTGATTTTGATATACAGCCTTGAAGCTTAACACAGAATTTCTGAATGAATACATGAAAGAATGAATGAGGTAGAGACATGAAGATCATTAGATTTGGGGAATGGATGTGTAATTTCTCTATCGATTGTGGTGTAACCGATCCAATCACTTATTTATCTGAAAAATAATTATTAAATATTACTGTTGGCCCTAGAGATAAATATCAGTCAAGAAATGCATGGCCTCTACTGTCAGAATGTTAACAGTTTTGTGGGAGAGACAAATAAAACCAAGACAAGCATTATAATTTTATGATGGGGAAATTACATGGTGACATCAGACAGGAACATACTCATGTAACCAAGATTCAAAACGAGGGTAGATCTGAGTGGAAGTGACATTTACATTTTGGGATGAGAAGGGGAAAAAGCTGGAGAGACAGTCATGGATTAAGGGGAAGAAATCATGTACAAAAGTCCAGAGACCACAAAGATTGTATTTGATTTTCTAAACTATTAGGATCCATTATCATTTAAAGGGTTTGGGTTCTTAGAGCCTTTAGAAGGTAGGAAAATTTACTGTTTTTCCTACCTTTTCTAGCCTGTCTGTCCCCTTCTACCATATAGTATAAATATAAATTTCCATTAAATGAGACTGATATAATTTAAGTAATGAATCTTCCAGGTTTAATTCAAACCCCAGCATCAAGCACAGTGTGTCTAGCACCTAGGAAAATACCAGATCCATAATAAATGTTCAGTAAATTACTGTGGACTGAAAAGTGGTTATTGACTTGAAACCCCAAAGTGAGTGAGTGCAGAAAAGATACTAAGAAGAAATGTGTGAGAAGCAATCTGCTAGACTGACTTAACTATTTCAGATGATGTTCATTTGCCTTTAACTTCAATGTAGACTGCTAGCATATTAAATAAAATGATATATAAAAAACATGTAGCAATGTGATTGCTTTCCTTATAATTACCACTTTTGCAAATAGAATACTTTTGTGACTCATTGAGCTCATTTCAATCATAGTCATAGAAAATAGGGAGAAAGAAAGAAAGGAGTACTTGTCAGGAAAAACAACACTAGGGAATGTTCTATGAGGGACTGTTCCCAAAAACCAAATGGAGTTTCACATGCGTTGATATTTATAGCTATCTTGTAAGGTAGATGTGATTACCACCATATACTAAATAGAGAAAATAGAAGCCCAGGGGAGTAAAGCAACTAAGAAGAAATCAAAGAAACTTACCAAGAATTGGGAAATAACAGAACTCTAATTGAAATTGAGTCTTCTGTTCTCATTATATGTGTCTTTCCATTATGTCAAGAAATGTTTAAGGCAGGCTCAGTATACATATTCTATTAGAGTTCTCTAGAGAAAGAACCAACAGGAGATAGATAGATAGATAGATAGATGGATAGATAATGTATGTGTATATGTATTTGTGTGTGTGTGTGTAGAGAGAGAGAGAGACAGACAGACAGAGACAGAGAGGATTGATTTCAGGAATTCACTCACATGAATATTGTGGAAGTTTGGTGAGTTCAGAATCCTATGGGGTAGGCCAGCAGGCTGGAGACTCAGAGAAGTGTTTCGAGAGAAGGGTGTAGAGCTATTTAGCCATGTTTTAAGTCCAAAGGGAGTTTCTAACAGAATTCCTTCTTACTTGGGGAGGAGGTCAGTCTTTTTTCTATTAAGGTCTTCAACTGATTGAATGAGGTCCACCCACATTATGGAGGGTGATATATTTATGCAAAGTCTACTAATTTAAATATTAATTAACCTCATCCTAAAAAACACCTTCACAGAAACATCCAGAATAATGTTTGAACAAATACCTGGTCACTGTAACCCAGCCAAGTTCATACATAAAATTTACTATCACAAATACCAAGGTGTTTTCAGCCAAAATGTACTAAAAGATATTGGATGTAATGGTTAAGTGAAGGATGCCATTATCAAAGTCAGTGATCCAACATTGTTTACAAATTTTGCATTCTTTAGTATTTCTGCTGGACGTTATTAACTTTGGCCCCATTCAGGAGTACTTGTGCACACTCTCTCTCTTATTCGCATATTTCAGACAATTTCACAGTCACCATGGATTTCATATACTTTGCTCACACACTATTTTTTTACCTGACCTGGCATGGCAAATGAAACATAATAATTGCCACAAATGTGCCTCAAGCTCTAGGAAGAGTCTCTATAGAGAAAGTAGAAACAAAGACAAGCAGGATGTATTGCTCTTTTCAAGTGTGAGGTAGAAATGATCTCAGTCTTACAAGTGAGGAATCAAAGGACCAGAGAGGGTAAATCATAGGCCTAGGATCACACGAATAGAATGCACATGTGGTTCACACTAATTTCTTTTGGGTGTATGTGTCCTTTTACTTTTGCTACATTTACCAAGAATCCTTGTGCACACCTGGAGAAGCACACTGGCAGCTTTCTGCATCATTTATCTTGTTATAGTGCTTCTCTAATCTGTAAGCACATGCACAGGCTAAATTTTCACGAGACACTTTACTGCATTGCTTTGGACCTTCTATTCTCATGAAATAATTTATATAAATTATAGCAGGGAACTAGGCAGAATATGGAATGAACTCCAGTCTGCATCCTTAGCCATGTTGTAAGTTATCTGTCTTTTTTAAATTAAGTACAATAAAACTATAAGACTTTTTATTTATTTTTTTAATGTTTATTTATTTTTGACAGAGAGAGAGAGAGAGACAGGGCATGAGTGGGGGAGGGGCAGAGAGAGAGGGAAACACAGAATCTGAAACAGGCTTCAGGCTCTGAGCTGTCATCACAGAGCCCGACGTGGGGCTCGAACTCACAGACTGTGAGATCATGACCTGAGCCGAAGTCGGACGCTCAACCGACTGAGCCATCCAGGTGCCCCATATAAGACTTTTGATTACATAAGCCTTAGAAAATAATATTTCAGGGGCGCCTGGGTGGCGCAGTCGGTTGAGCCTCCGACTTCAGCCAGGTCACGATCTCGCGGTCCGGGAGTTGGAGCCCCGCGTCAGGCTCTGGGCTGATGGCTCAGAGCCTGGAGCCTGTTTCCGATTCTGTGTCTCCCTCTCTCTCTGCTCCTACCCCGTTCATGCTCTGTCTCTCTCTGTCCCAAAAATAAATAAACATTGAAAAAAAAAAAAAAGAAAATAATATTTCATTCATCAGGAAGTCACATCTGATAAATTGAAGCAACATACTACAAATGAAAAGGAGCGGTAGTTGGAACCTGGGATTTTTTAAAGCCTTGGTTCTTTCATTTACTTGATTGTGGTATGGCAGCAGACATAACTACTTATGTATGTGACATCCAGTACCTTTTTCTGCCTTGCTGCCAGAACCCTTATTTTATTTGGGTATTTTTTTTTTCAGGTATCTGCCCTCCCACACAAGTCTTAGGAGGAGCTATCTCTTTCCATCTCTAGGGTAAACTATAACTAGTCTAGCCCAGTTATGACCATTTCAATCTATTGATCAAGGATTGGTTAGACCCAGTTCTGGCCAACAAGACATGAAAGGAGGTCTGCAAAAAAAAAAAAAAAAAAAAAAAAAAAAAAAAAAAAAAAAAAATCCTCACTCTGAAGAAGATACACACACACACACAAATAAACTGCCCTTTTTATTCTTTTGCATATTTTCTTATTTGGATATTATATCTGAAATTGATGCACCCATATTTAACCAAAAAACTAGCCTGTCTTAGAATTAATATAATTTAGGAGTTGACAAAATAGGGAGATAGAAGCCTCCCAGTTCTTTGGTGACACTTCCAAGACACTGCTCAGACTAAGTCTAGAGCCACTCTAAGATTTACCTTATATGTCAAGTTAAAACAGTATTCTTTATTGTTTGAGCCAAAGAAGCCAAGTTTTCTATTACTTTCAGTCAAATCCATTCTAAATGATACAATTGACTTTAATGAAGAAGAAACAGCACCTTCTTTGGAGTGATGCTGAGTCTTGCATCTTTTTTCTCTACTTTTTCCTTTTGCTGTTGTTTATGAGACCTATAAAAATTAAAATGTAAAGAATTAATTAAAAAAATCAATAAAATATCACTCCAAGTTGAAAAATAATGCCCCCCAAATTTCAGCACCAAAGCTCATATGGGCAAGACATTTAAGCTCTCTGGGGCTCAATTTCCTTATCTGTCAAAGGAAATGGTAATAAGTCTACTACATAAGGATTTAGTATAATAATGGATATTATGCACTTTAATATAGTGCTGGACATCTTATGCTCTATGCTCATTTTATGCATTCTAAGCTTTAAATAAAGGCTGATCCTCAAATAAGTGTTTATTGACTATTTATACTGTTAATTTCTACTCTAAGTATTTTTTGTTTCAAAATTTTTCTTATAGGGGCGCCTGGGTGGCGCAGTCGGTTAAGCGTCTGATTTCAGCCAGGTCACGATCTCGCAGTCCGTGAGTTCGAGCCCCGCGTCAGGCTCTGGGCTGATGGCTCAGAGCCTGGAGACTGTTTCTGATTCTGTGTCTCCCTCTCTCTCTGCCCCTCCCCCGTTCATGCTCTGTCTCTCTCTGTCCCAAAAATAAATAAACGTTGAAAAAAATTTTTTTTCTTATAAAGCTTAGTTACCTACTTGCACTTCCAGGAGAAAACAAATAAAATAACTATATATAGACTTTAGCATATGTCTCATTGTATCCTTATACAATCCTTAGAAGCTCAAAAAATGTTACAGATTTGTTTCAAATTATAAAATTGTGAACAAGTGGCAGGACCCAAGACTTCCAACTCTGTTGCTTGTGTTCTTTTTAATACAGTGTAGCAGACTTCCCAGAAGTAACAGAATTGAGGAAGGGAACTGGCTGTTGAAGGGTGGCAAAGTATATGACAAAATGAAAACTAGAAATATGGTCATGGAGGTAGAGATAGCTGATTACCACCATGTGATTGCAAAAACCAAGTTTAGAATTGCAGGCAAAGCACACATACTTACACTCAGGGAATCACTGTATTAGAGAAAAGCCAAATATATGGTGTTCAGAAAAGATATTTAGTATATTCTGTTAACTAAAAAGTAAAATGTACAATATGATATTTTCTAAGTGCTACTCAATATTTTCCAATTAAATCTACCGGTAACAAATCACTGTGAACTCCGTTGAAATGATGCCACATAGATAAAGTATTATTGAATTATGTCCAGGGTCAATTGAAATGGGATCAACGAGTAACAGAAAACTAAAGCCGTGAGTTTTATATTTGTCTTCAGAAATAGATTGATATTGTAGTATAGTGGACAATACATTGAACTAAGTACAACTCTCAGTTTATTTCATTTAATAACTTTTGTGAGCATGAGCCAATGTGTATTTCAGTTTCCCACATAAGCTAAGGTCATTGGAATGGGGGACTTATTAAGCCCGCTTCTTCCATTAATATAATCTTTTTTTTTTTTTTTTTTTACTGTCTTGAAAGTAAGTGTAAGTATTACATTACAGAGGGCTCCCATATACCGCCATGCCCACTTTCCCCTTTATTATGTTACATTAGTATGGTACATTTGTCACCATTAATAAGTCAATATTGATATTGACTTATAATTATTTTTAATTAAATACCATACTTAATTCCTATTTTCATAGTTTTTACCTAATGTCTTTTTCTGTTCCAGAATATCATCCTGAATACCACATTGTATTCAGTCATCATATCTCCCAAGATTCTTTTGGCTGTGACACTTTTTCACATTTTCCTTATTTTTGATGATCTTGACAATTCTGAGATATGCTGGTCAGGTATTTTCTAGAAGTCCCTCCACTGAGACTTGTGTTGTTTTTTCTTATGATTAGTCTAGGGCTATAGGATTTTGGGAGGAAGAACACAGAGATATAGTACCAGTATGGACTCATGGATGTTTGTTTTATACTTGAAGTTATAATCCAATACAACTTTATTTTATTGTTCAAATTGCTTCAGCTTTAACCATTAGGTACTCTTTTATTGGACTCCTATGTTCCTTTGACATACTTTTTTTTTTTAATTAAAAAAAATTTTTTAGGGGCGCCTGGGTGGCGCAGTCGGTTAAGCGTCCGACTTCAGCCAGGTCACGATCTCACGGTCCGTGAGTTTGAGCCCCGCATGGGGCTCTGGGCTGATGGCTCAGAGCCTGGAGCCTGTTTCCGATTCTGTGTCTCCCTCTCTCTCTGCCCCTCCCCCGTTCATGCTGTGTCTCTCTCTGTCCCAAAAATAAATAAACGTTGAAAAAAAAATTAAAAAAAAAATTTTTTTTAAATGTTTATTTATTTTTGAGAGAGACAGAGGGCAAGTGGAGTAGGGGCAGAGAGAGAGAGGGAGACATAGAATCTGAAGCAGGCTCCAGGCTCCAACCTGGCAGCACAGAAGTCTTGAACCCACGAACTGTGAGATCATGACCTGAGCCAAAGTTGGACACTTAACTGCCTGAGCCACCCAGGCGCCTCTAAAATTTGTTTAATGTTTATTTATTTTTGAGAGGGAGAGAGACAGAATGTGAGCGAGGGAGGGGCAGAGAGAGAGGGAGACACAATCCAAAGCAGGCTCCAGGCTCTGAGCTGTCAGCACAGAGCCTGACACAGGACTAGAACCCACAAACTGAGAGATCATGAACTGAGCTGAAGTCAAATCCCGACACCGACTGAACCACCCAGGTACCCCATCCTTTGACATACTTTTTATCACTTCTTTACTTTGTGTCCCTACAAGATGCTTCCGCAGTCATCTTGTATATTTTCTGTCCCAGTCCTAGAAACATTTCTCAAGAAGCTCTGGTACATTTTGTAAAGAATGTAGTAGAAAAGAAAATGAGAGTGCTAGCTGTGGTATTGCTACTAGGGTATTACTGCTTCTAGGCCTTCTCAGCTGACAGAGCAAGGAAATGTATGTGTGCATACTAATATGTGTATATATACATATCCAGAAATATTTCTATGTGTAACCATGTATCTGTATTAATTTAAACATGAATTCTTACGGTTTCTAGCCCATTACCACATGGATCATTCTATCCTCCACCTCTTGTTTCTCTGAGATCCCCTATTGCAACAATAAGAAACCTGATTTCTACCATTCACTGTCCATTGTTCAACACCACTATATATATGCCAATGTAGTCATTTTTATCATACAAAACATACAACAATGTAATCTTCAAATTGTTCATGAATAATATCTTAAAACAAGTATCAGTACACAAAACTTTTCCCAGCTCCACGTGAGAAAATAAAGATACTGGGGAAGGAACACCAGGGTGGTTTAGTCAGTTGAGCATCTGACTTTTGCTTTCTGCTCAGATCATGATCCCAGGGTTGTGGAAGGGAGCCCTGCGTCTGGCTCCACACTCAGTGTGGTTAGGTCCACTGAGTCTGGAGCCTGCTTAAGATTCTCTCTCTCTTCTTCTGCCCCTCTTCGCCACTTATGCTCTCTCTCTTAAATAAATAAATAAATAAATAAATAAATAAATAAATAAATATTAGGTTATGCTATCCACTTCTTTTGTATTGTCTTTTTTCATTTAACAATAATGACATGAGTATACTTGTCTTGAGGCTCAAATGATTTTCATGTTAAAATTTGGTAAAGTATTGCTTTTGCACCTTTAGAAGAAGCCACAGTTTCAACAGCTGGATTCGGTTTTATAAAGTTACTTTGACTGGTTCACACATATATAGTTTTTCTTTGCAGTTTTATGATAAACATTACTTAAATAAGAAAACTGAAGTATGCAACCCTAATAATGTATAAAATATGTTCATATACATTTCAGTTTATTTCAGAGAGAATCTCAAGGAGTTATATAGGCAAGTTTTGTCAGTTTTACTTTACAGATAAAGAAAGTGAGATTTAGTTAATTTCATGATCATATGACCTTAAAATGCCAAAGAAACAAAACCCAGATCTCTGTCTCCCTGTTCAATTATAATTTTGACAGCATTTTTCTGTCATAAGCAAATGGATTCATTTTAATACATACACTATTTTTTTTTACATTTTTATAATTTCTTGATGTTACTAGATTGCATAAGTAGGGGCACTTAGCTGGCTCAGTCTTTAGAGCGTGCAACTCTTGATCTGGAAGTTGTGTATTCGAGCCCCACGTTGGGTATAGAGATTATTTAAAGAAATTAAATCTTAAAAAAAAATCCTACTTAGAGGTGCCTAGGTAGTTCAGCTGGCTAAGCATCCTACTCTTGGTTTTGACTCAGGTCATGATCTCATGGTGTCATGAGTATGAGACCCACGTCGGGCTCTCTCTCTTGCTGTCTATGTCTCTCTAAAAATAAATAAATAAACTTAAAAAAAATTAAAAAGCAATCCTGCTTAGGGGTCCCTGGGTGGCTCAGTGAGTTAAGTGTCCAACTTGTGATATTGGCTCAGGTCATTGTCTCAGTTTCTTGAGATCAAGCCCCACATGGGGCCCTCTCAGCTGACAGTGTGTAGCCTGTTTGGGATTCTCTCTCTCTCTCTCTCTCTCTCTCTCTCTCTCAAAATAAATAAATAAACATTTGTTTAAAAATTAAAAAAATTAAAATCTTGCTATAAAATAAGTGAATGAATAATAAATAAAATAAATAACATAAGCAATATTCCTAATCAGCAGTGCGGCATTGACCATAATGCTTAATACTTATAATATTGTACACAAAATAAGCTGTAAGAGAAAAAATGCACTTTGAAATAAACCAATGATTCCTCAAGTGTTATATGCCTAGATGACATGGTACATATTTCATTATATATCTGAATTTTATGAGGTCTTATAATGGAAAATTTTAAATAAGAATTTTGGTAAAATAAATAAAATTTCTTAAAAATTATTGGTTTCATTATCATTTTTTACCCTTGTTCTATATGGTATATTAGTTTCCTGGCACTACCTTAAGAAATTACCACAAAGTGGGTGACTTAAAATAACATAAATTTATTCTCTTATTGTTGGAGACTATGAAGTCTGAAATCCAAGTGTTAGCAGAAGTGGTTCCTTCTGGTGGCTCTGAGGAAAAATCAGTCTATTCCATGCCTCTTTTGTACATTCTGGTGGCTGAGACTCCAGCAGTCTTGAGCTCTCTGATTTATACATGTATTACCCCAGTATCTAACTCCATCTTTACCTGGCTTTTCCCTTGTGTCTCTTTTCTCTTTTTCTGTCTCTGTTCTATGGACACTCATGGTTGGCTGCAAAGCCTACCCTAAATTTGCATCATCTTGAAATCCAAAGACCCTGTCTTCACATAGGATCACATTCATGGGTATCAAAGTTTACGACTTGGACCTATCTTTTTGAAGCCAGTATTCAGTCTAATATAGGTACATAGCTTAAATAGTAGAATTCAGGTGACTCAGAATAACATCAATAAATTTTGTTCATTATCTGAGCCTGGTGAAATTTGGTAATGCTGATGATGGATGTGATAAATGGAAGAGCTCCCTTGATTGTTAGGAAAAGAACTTAAGTATGCTGAAAATAACTTGAAATGTAATAGTAATTATATTTTATAACTTTTCATTTCATAAAACTGTAACTCCTACATTTAGTGTAAGTCATGTTATGGTTCATTACTGAAACACCACTTTACCAGATATTCTCTACACATTATAATTTCTGTTTGACTAATATCTTAATCCAAGGACTCATGGAAACAGAAGTTTTTAAGGAAAAAATAAGTAGAAATTTTTGTTTCATGTATTGCTTTTTAGATTCTAGGGCCTAGATATTTGATATCAGAAGGCTAAAATTATTTTATTTTTATGCTATATCTCGTTAATAATATTCAAATTTCTGACTCATTTTTAAATTTAAATTTACTATATATTCTTTAGAATATCAGAATGTAGGTGACAAGGTAGGAGGCACAGTAACTACTCTCCTTTGTAGTTGCTTTGCTTATGCCTTTTTTTTTCTGCATCCTTAGTAGTTTGGTTTCATTCCCAAAAATTTGGTTAAAAATAAATGGACTATATTGAAACATATTAACAGTGTAAAATAATTCAATTTATATCAACCTTATGAATTGTTTGGGTTTTTGTTTTTTGGTGTTTTGGGGTTTTTGTTGTTGTTATTGTTGTTATTGCTGTCTTTCGTTATCAAGCTCTTGAATATTTTAGAATCTTTTTTCTTTTCTTTGGACCTGGGGAAGCAAATTTTATATCTGGGACATTTTGGAAGGAAAATTATGACCTCTCTGTTCTTTTTAAGACTTTACGTAGGTAGATATGCTGTTTTCAAATTCAAGATCTAAAACCTCAAACTGCTAAAAAATTATAAAGTTTTTGATTTTATTTTACTTGGCCAAGTCATTCCAGATTTGAACCTAGCCCACAGAGCTAAATACTGCAATTTTTTTTTATTTTCATAACAATATGATTTTTAATTTTAATTGTCAAATAGAAATAATCAGTTTTGTATTGACCTTTTCAAATAATTTAAAACTTGTAAAATCCCCAAATAATCCTCTTGATTAGTGAGAAGCAGATGAGTTACAGAAGTCTTCTGTTAAGATTAAGATGTTATGTGGAACTAGAAAAATATTGAGTCAATAATACCTTAACTTGATTTAGTGATTTGGTTTGTTGGATTACTTCTACTAGAGAACAGAATTATATACAAGATAGATTAGGTTTTGAAGTACTATGATGTCTTTGGCATAACTTTTTATTGTTTCATGTGTTTTGCTATAATTATTTTATAAGTAGTTTTAAATCTACTGACATTTTTATCACAGGCAGCATTAGGGTAGCTCTAAGAAACTTCCTGCCATTTAGGATTTGAGTGATAATACAAATCAGTAAGTGTGTACTCTGTAAAAGAAAGTTAAACTATTTACTATTCTTGCTATTACACAAGAAGGTAGAAAAGACACCTCATTTATGTGATAACAAATATTTTAATAACAAAATATTACAAATAAGTCATTCAGGAAATCTGTGAGAGCAATCTGGTTTTGACATATGGCACCCCACTGGACATCTGAGTGATTGGCTAGGTAAGCAGGTGTGTTCTCAGCTCAGTGAGGCTGATTGTCCTGATAGAACTGGACTGTTTTATTAAATATATAGAATGCATTCAACAAAGCTACTGACAACTTGTTTTGTGCAAGGTAATTGATACATGCCATAGAGGATGCCAAAATTAATCAGACAAAATGTCTTCTTTAGAAGTATTTAGGCCTATTAGGGACATGCAATTTGTATACTGTTAATGTCAATTGAGGTATATAGATAAGTGTTATGTGACTATAGTTCTGATTAGATAGATGCAACTACTGGCTCAGGTACTCCAGGATAATCCCTGGTAAAGAGAATATTTGATTTAAGTCCTGAAAGATGGAAAATATTTCAGTAGTTTAAGATGAGATAAAGATATGGTATGAAAAACACACGTAGAAGCAACAGAAAGAAAAGTCAAGGAATTGATCCCATTTACAATTGCACCAAAAACCATAAAATACCTAGGAATAAGTCTAACCAAAGAGGTGAAAAATCTATACACTGAAACCTATAGAAAGCTTATGAAAGAAATTGAAGAAGACACAAAAACAATGGAAAAAGATTCCATGCTCCTGGATAGGAAAAACAAATATTGTTAAAATGTCGATACTACCCAAAGCAATCTACATACTACCCAATGCAATCCCTATCAAAATAACACCAGCATTCTTCACAGAGCTAGAACAAATAATCCTAAAACTTGTATGGAACCAGAAAAGACCCCGAATACCCAAAGCAATCTTGAAAAAGAAAACCAAAGCAGGAGGCATCACAATCCTGGACTTCAAGCTATACTACAAAGCTGTAATCATCAAGACAGTATGGTACTGGCACAAGAACAGACACTCAGATCAATGGAACAGAATAGAGAACCCAGAAATGGACCCGCAAATGTATGGCCAACTAATCTTTGACAAATCAGGAAAGAATATCCAATGGAAAAAAGACAGTCTCTTCAGCAAGTGGTGCTGAGAAAACTGGACAGCGGCATTCAGAAGAATGAATCTGGACCACTTTCTTACACCATACACAAAAATAAACTCAAAATGGATGCAAGACCTAAATGTAAGACAGGAAGCCATCAAAATCCTCGAGGAGAAAGCAGGCAAAAACCTCTTTGATCTTAGCCCCAGCAACTTCTTTCTCAACACGTCTCTGAAGGCAAGGGAAACAAAAGCAAAAATGAACTACTCATCAAAATAAAAAGCTTCTGCACAGTGACGGAAACAATCAGCAAAACTAAAAGCAACTGACAGAATGGGAGAAGATATTTGCAAACAACATATCAGATAAAGGGTTAGTATCAAAAATCTATAAAGAACTTATCAAACTCAACACCCAAAAAACAAATAATCCAGTGAAGAAATGGGCAAAAGACATGAATAGACACTTCTCCAAAGAAGACATCCAGATGGCAAACTGACACATGAAAAAATGCTCAACTTCACTCATCATCTGGGAAATACAAATCAAAACCACAATGAGATACCTAACCTTACACCTGTCAGAATGGCTAACATGAACAGCTCAGGCAACAACAGATGTTGGCGAGGATGTGGAGAAAGAGAATCCCTTTTGCATTGTTGGTGGCAATGCAAGCTGGTGCAGCCACTCTGGAAAACAGTATGGCAGTTCCTCAAAAAATTAAAAATAGAACTACCCTACGACCCAGCAATTGCACTACTAGGTATTTATCCAAGGGATACAGGTATGCTGTTTTGAAGGGACACATGCACCCCCATGTTTATAGCAGCACCATCAACAACAGCCAAAGTATGGAAAGAGCCCAAATGTCCATCGATGGATAAATGGATGAAGAAGTTGTGGTATATACATACAATGGAATATTACTCAGTAATTAAAAAAAATGAAATCTTGCCATTTGCAACTACATGGATGGAACTGGAGGGTATTAAGCTAAGTGAAATTAGTCAGTCAGAGAAAGACAAATATCATATGACTTCACTCATATGAGGACTTTAAGAGACAAAACAGATGAACATAAGGGAAGGGAAACAAAAAGAATATAAAAACAAGGAGGAGGACAAAACAGAAGAGACTCATAAATATGGAGAACAAACAGAGGGTTCCTGGAGGGGGTGTGGGAGGGGAGATGGACTAAATGGGTAAGGGGCACTAAGGAATCTACTCCTGAAATCATTGTTGCACTATATGTTAAGTAATTTGGATGTAAATTAAAAAAAAAGAAAAAAAAAAGAAAAACACACGTAGGAGGGCATGAATTTTTATTGTTTATTTACTTATTTGTTTATCTGAAGTGAAAATCTATGGGGTGCCTGGGTGGCTCAGTCGGTTAAGCCGAAGCGACCAGTTTCGGCTCAGGCCATGATATCATGGTTCGTGGGTTTGAGCCCCATGTTGGGCTCTGTGCTGACAGCTTAGAGCCTGGAGCCTGCTTTGGATTCTCTCTCTCTCTCTCTCTCTCTCTCTCTCTCTCTCTTTCTCTCTCTCTCTCAAAAATAAACAAAGAAGAATTAAAATCTATTTTGACTAGAATATAGGGCTCATTGAGAATTATGGCTGGAAAAATAAGTGTGCCAGGTATAGAGAATGATCCTAATGTTAGGCAAAGATTTAGAGTAAAATAATCTAAACATTAAATTTTAAATCAAACTCAGAATTATGTTTTTATCTTATAAATATTTTGAAAGGCACAAACTACACTTGCTTTAAAACTAAAGATATATATATATATATATATATATATATATATATATACACACACACATATGTGTGAACATAGGTCTCAAACTTTCTGAACTGAACTAATTCCCTCTCATTGGTTGATGAAAAACTTTATATAAAGCAAGTAGAAAATGTCCTTGACATTCATGCATTTAATGTTTTAAATTTTTGACTCAATAAGAGTTATCCTGAAAGTCTGCAACACTAGTATTGTGATTTTGCTGAAGCATCACTTTAAGCACCATATTTTTAGAACTAATTCAGAGATAGTCACTTACCTAGTTCCTGAGCCTAAGAAATCGTCAGTTCTCTAATCATGATCTCAAAAACATTTTATTTGAGAAATTAAGTACAATAGTGGTATAGGGATTTACATGCAACTTAAGGCATGCTCTGAATGTCCAGTAGTTACTTTACTGAAATATTATTGTAAGGAATTTCAAAAGCCCCTCTGCCTATCTTCAAAAATGATTCACTTTCATCTCTTGCTTAAGGAAAAAATAAAGATGCCAAACATAATATTTAAAATATCTGTAGATAACATGGAACAAACTGATGATTGGCAAAATGGGTGAAGGGGAGAGGGAGTTACGGGCTTCTAGTTATGGAATGAATAAATCATAGAAATAAAAGGCAAAGCATAAAGAATGTAGTCAATGATATTGTGCTAAAATTATTTGGTAATAGATGGTAGGTACGCTTGTGGTGAACGTAGGATAATGCAAAAACTTGTAGAATCACTATGTTATATACCTGAAACTAATGTTATATTGTGTGTCAACTATGTTCAAATAAAAAAGTAAATTAAAAAAATAAAGAAAACATCTTATTGATTTCCGATGAAGTATAATATACATTTTGACTATAATTAGGGTTACAGGCAGTATAAGAAATCTGCTATAATCCTATAATAGTACTTAATTCCAGCTATGTATATTTAAAAATCAAGCTTAACTTTATTAAAGGCATAAGATAAAACATATTTTCAGTATAGTTTTGAAGAAGGGTTCATAATCTATAGAGTCCATGACAGTTTGACCCATGGCAGTTTGACCCAGTGATGTACCACCTTACAGATTCTCTGTTTGAGCAAAGAAAGGGAAGAGGTACAGGACATATTTCAACAACAATCATCTAATTCAAGTGCCATTGTATTTGATTTATATTTTTTAGAGTTGTAGGTTTTTGTGTACACACACCTAAATAAATTCCCTTTATTAAATTTCAAAGTGAGTTAGAGTCTTGTAGCTCATGCTGAATGTGTACCTACATTTAGGAAAAGTCAAGGGCTTTCTTTATTCTTTGATCTTTTTTTTGGAAAAAAGATCTAATTTTCTGATTTTTACTAAAGGAGACAAATAAACATTGATGATATCTTTCAGAATAAGATGAGGTGATTGAAGAGTTTCAGATGGCATACAGATAACAGTTTGTGTTGGTTTGGAATCCTTAGTTTATTTTTCACTGGTATGTTTTAGTCTCTTTAGATGGAGGCCTGGTGATCAGGCTCCATATGATTTACTGGCAATATTTTGAGGTATTCACAAGCATTTTGGAAGGCAAATAGAAGTAATTATAATAATCTCTTAGACTTAATTCATTAGTGCTCATTTCAGGCTCATTGCTTCTTTCTTGTCTTTAGAATCATTTCTTATTTTGTTTTGTCAGAAAGGAGTAACATAAAATCAAATTAAAATTGTAAGCATTACTGGAACTGATAGTGTCATCAAAATATTTCTTGGAAATAGTTCTTTCTTTAAAATTTTCATCCAGGCTCCCTCTATACTTTGATGTACACATTGATTTTCTACTTCTGTTAGCTTTTCTTTTCTATTTTTCTTCCTTGTGAATTTCTAAGTTTAGTTTTAATTTGTTCAAATTTAGCCTTGAAGATAACTTCTTTTGTGTTGGTGATCCTTTCTAGGTGAATCAGCCTTGGTAATAATTTTGTCGTTACATTGACAGAGTTTTGTTCTACCTTTTCAGCTAGTGTGTACGTTTACTAGAGGATCTGCAACTGTTATTCTTTTCAATTCAAAAGATTTCCCTGGAAGTAACTCATTTCAAAGTCATCAAAGCTATTAAAGTTACTAAGATAATTAAAACTTTTCTTCCAGGTGCCATGGATGGATAGATAGAATTCTGTAAAAGATATTGTTAGTAGATTATGTTCACCTGAACTGGTATATTCAAAATCAAATTGTCTATTTTGAGCAATAGCAGGTATTGGCTCTTCTATTTGTAATGATTTTCCTTGTTCTGGAAAGTCAGCTTCCTGAGGAGGAACTTGATATAAACACCTTAAGTCTTTGGAGTCATCATTACTATTGGAATCCATTCCAAAAGGACATACTCATTGGTCCTGAGCAGGTTTTCTTTGTTCCAAAATATGTTTTTCTTTCCAAGCAAATAGCTGACATTCAAGGTAGTAGCATTTTTTCTCAGCTGTAAGGTGATATCTTGGGCTTCTCTCACTTCAGATCTTTCATTTTCCAAATCTAAAACTTACATTCTATTGTAGTTCAGATAATCTTTAAACAATATAGAAATGTTGGTGATTATTTGATATAGCATAGCTACAGATGATTTTGTGTTTCTCACTCTCTATTAAATTATTATTCTTTTTTTCTCTCTTTACATCTTCAAGACTAACCTGAAAAGACTTTAAAGCACCTCTCTTTGGCCATCTTTTTTTAGCCACCACCTCTGCCACAGCCGTCCTCCTCAAGTCCCAAGGTTCTTTGAGGCTGCTGGCATGCCCCTTACCCTCAAAGACTGTGACACCATCTTCTGTCTCATGCAGCTGTTGTGGCCACCTTTGGAATTCTCTGCTGCACTCACCCATTGGCTCACTGGATGTGGTCTTGTGACATGAAGGCACTGCCAGTCACTCAGGGAGAGTCCCTCTGTGCCACTGTCCCACCACATCTTAAAATAACTTAATAAAAATATCATGACCAGTTTCCTTGCCATATGCAGTTCCTAACTTAGTTTCTTTTCAGCTTCTTCAACAAATTCAGTAAATACTTGTTAGATGTTTTTAGTATACTAGACATTTTGCTGGGTGATGGAGTACAGAAGTGAACAAGACTTAGAAGAACCCTGTCCTCAGAGGTGATATATTCTACCACGTGTTTTGCTTAAATAGCTTTAAGATAAGAACTGCTATTTTCTCTGAGTCACCATGTATGTCTTTAACTTTACATACTAGAAAAAGTAGAATTTATCAGAATACATGTTCATATAGTTTAAAACAACATGATATTTATGAAATTGGTATTTCTCCATAGAAAAAATTTCCAGATGAATGGGATATTTGATGATTAGCAGAGGCAGCATGAAAACATTAGGCTTTCTAGTTGTGATGAGAAATAACCAGTCTATAAAAGCAGACAAAGAAGAATGGAAGGAGACTGTGGATTTCACAGTTTGACCTTGCTTTGTTACAATTGTTAGAATATTGCTTCTATTCTCTATTTCAGTCATATAGCATTTTATTTTACCCTCTAATTATTCAAAGCTAAACCACTTATACATATTCATAAAGATGATTAGTTACATAGAACAATAATGGAAAATTATTCAATATGTTAATCTTTACATTATTCTAATCTTAGCTAAAGAAAAAAATTTACTGTATGAAATCAAAATATTGGATAAATTTATGAGCCTATCTTAATTTTTACATATATATATGTAATATATATGTATTTATATATATATATATATATATATATATAAATATATATATAATAGAAAAAAAAACCCTAAAACTATAAGGAAGAAAGGAAAAAATCAACACTTAAAACACTAATAACACTTAATCTTAAAAATATCTCACTAATATGAGTACTATTATTATGGATAAATAAATTGAGGCTTAGCTGTGTTGACTTACACAATGAGGCTTAGATAGTAAGTGGCATAGACATGATTTGAACCTGTCAACTTCGAAGCCCTGTTTCAAGCCAATGTGAATAATTGTTCTTATGTTATGGTTTCTAATGAGTGGTATGTGTGGGTATGTGTATTTTATTTAACCAACACTCCATTTTTGGATAGTTAGATTGTTACATTTTTTTATACATTGCTGCAGTAAACACTGGACATCTTGCCCACTGTTTTATTTATAAAAATGCCTAAAAATGAAAGAATTTGTACAACTGACATTTTATAAACTACCTTTCACAATTATTTCCCACAATTTGTTCATATATACAGAAAAAGTAAAAGGAATATTAAAATGAACCCCAAATATCCCATCAGCTAGCTTCAATAGTGATCACTTTTATGACTTTTGTTTCCTTTATACTGATGTTTATTTACTATAATTTATAAAGAAAATTCAGATAATGTATCACTTTACCCATAAGTACATCAGAGTGTATCTCCAGCAGATAAGAACTAAACTTTAAAAAAAAAAAAAGGAATTCAAGTTTATAATGATTTTCTGTTTCTTTCTTGCAATTTATGTGTTGAAGAAATAGCATCATTTTTCTTCAGCAAATTTCTATGCTATAGATTTGACTAATCTATTGTGATATTGTTTAGCCTGTTCATTTTCCCATCTTTTATTTTTTGTTTTCCCACCTTATCTCCTCCTATGAACTGGTGGTTAGATCTAAAAGCTTGAGGAGAAGCATCTGGATGGCTTAAGTCAGTTAAGTGCCAGACTTTGGCTCAGGTCACTATCCCAGGGACTGGTTCCTGGGTTGGAGCCCTGCATCAGGCTTTTCTGCTCTCTGCTCTGCTCTGCTCTGTTCTGCTCTGCTTGCAGCATGGAGCCTGTTTTGGATCCTCTATCCCCCTCTCTCTCCCCTTCCCAGCTCACGTGCGTATGTGAACTTTCTCAAAAATGAACATTTAAAAGCTTGAGGAGATTCAGGTTTAATTTTTTTTTTTGCAAGAATACTTTATTGATGGTACTGTGTACCATATTAGGAAGTATACAATTTCAGGTTGCTGCATTTTTAGCGATGACAAGATTGTTCACTGGGTTCAGGGACATATCCTTTGGTCGATGTTCCTTCTTAACTTCCTTTCCCTTCCCTTTCTTCTTTATTAATTTTTTCCCAATCTGATAGCCTAAAATTAGTAACTCATTGTTTTTCATTTCTATGATTACTAGTGATAGCGAGGTTTTTTTTTTTTTCACATACTTATTGATTGGCGTTTTGAACTGTCTTAATAGATTGTTTCTTGGTCTTTTGTTCATTGCACTATTTGCCATTGTGGAAAAATGAGCAAGTCGTTTGTTGTATTATAATGTAACCTGGCTAGAGACATGTTTAAATTTTTTTTTATATAAAACATTTTTAAGAGTGCTTTAAAAGTGTTTCTAATCTAATAGAAACCTTTCTTATATACTGCCTTAATTTATAACACATAGTAGGTAAACGATTATAAGACCGGTGAATTTGTTCAGTCTTCAAGACAAAAGTATTTCATAAATTTAAGGAAAACACAATTTTCTACACAGAACATTTTTTCAACGTTTTATTTTATTTATTTTTTTTAATGGTCATTCACTTTTGAGAGAGAGAGAGTGCGCGTGCGAGTGAGTGGGGAGGGGCACACAGAGAGGACACACAGAGAGAGCACACAGAGAGGGAGACACAGAATCCAAAGCAGGCTCCAGGCTCCGAGCTGTCAGAATGGAGCCCGATGTGGAGCTGGAACTCACAAACTGCGAGATCATGACCTGAGCCAAAGTCAGAAGCTTAACCAACTGAGCCACCCAGGTGCACCATACACAGAATATTACTTTTAAATACAGTTTTCCATGACAAACATTTTCAGATTCATATGGCAATAGTTCTTGAATGTTTACTAAATCTGACTATAGGAAAGATCTTTACTCTTATTTAATATACTTAGATAAGAAATCAACTTATGATGAAAATATATAAAATGAGTATAAATTTATGGAAAATGTACATATATATTTGCTAATTTTCTCCAACAAGTTAATGAATAACTTGGTGCTTTTAATCTGAAAACACTTGTGTCAATAGCTTTTTAATGTTTTACTTCAAGTTTTTCATTAATAGTCTTGAAATTTGTGACCAATGATTGTACTTACAATTTTAGCAAAAGTGAAATTTAAGTCATTTAGCTCTTAATATGTTTTATTTTCACATCCTTTTCTATTTTTTTAAATATATTATTGATACTAAACGTTTGCTGCCTTAAGTACTGTGAATATTTTCCTAGATTGTCATTTGCCTTTCACCTTATTTACCTTCCTTTAGATGTATAGCAATTTTTAAAAACTTTTTAATGTTTATTTTTGAGAGAAAGAGAGACAGAGCGCGTGTGGGGGGAAGAGCGGACAGAAAGGAGGACACAGAATCCAAAGCAGGCTCCAGGCTCTGAGCTGTCAGCACAGAGCCAGACGCAGGGCTCAAACCCACAAACCATGAGGTCATGACCTGAGCGGAAGTCAGATGCTTTACAAACTGAGCCACCCAGGTGCTCCATGTAGTAATTGTTAAATTATATGAGATAAAATATGACAGGAGAGTTTTTTTTTTATTTCATAGTAGTTATATTGTTAATAAGTTGCTGCAAACACAGAATAAGTGAATATTAAATCATTGCTCCTAGTGGAAATACAAATTTAGGTTCCTGTGAGGCTCTGGTCAAGTTTTTATTAACCAATCTATATATAACTTTGCTTTATGTGTGTTCTCTTTAAAGGCACCTAATTGAATATACATTATTGATTCGTTAACATTGAATTCATGGCCAGAGTACTCTAACACATGTTTGAACAGAACGTATCTAATGTATTTTCTCTATAAGATGCATGACAGCCTTCTCATGCTTAGGAACACTGACAGCATTTCAGCAATTATGCTTGGGGAACATTTTAAAGAGAAAAATTTCCAACAAAAAATACAAAAATGCCAAAATGTGACCCTAAAGACCACAAAAAGGACACTTGTTTAAAATATGAGTGGTGGAGCAAGAAGGCAAAGCATTCCACCTCAGCTGGAAGTGTCTATATTGAGCTATTCCATTTTTTTGCCACCATGTATCCACCTGACCACAAATGGCCAAAAAATATGGCCATTTTTATGTTACAAAAAAAAAATTTATGTTACAAAAAAATTTTTAAACTTAAAAAAAATTTTTTTTAATTTTGTGAAAAGGCTACTTGATAAATTCAGAATCTCCAAATATTGAGGATTGACCATATTTCCTTTCTGATTTTTAATTTGCTTTTTTAAGTCACCCACATTTTAATGATGTCTTTGAGTAATTCCTATTATGCTTTAATGTTGATGAATACATTTCACTAAAAGTAAATAATTGTATTTCAGCAAACTGTGACTTAAATAATATAAACCAGTGTTTTCTGCAATAAAATACTGTACTATAGATTCTTAAGAATTTAAAAATCTACATGACTACATCAGACCTTGATCTGAGAAGATTAAAAATCATCACTCATGCCTTTTTTCAATTAATAACACTTATATTTTATATAACTTTCTGTATTCTCTTATTGCAATTACTATTCTAACACCTCAAAAATATTTAAGTACATGTAAATTAAGTTTGTGAGACTTTTAAGAATTTGGTTATTGGTTGTTCTGCTATATGCTTTAATACAGAGTTTAATTACTAGAAAGTGGCCATAGCCTGGCTTGAAAATAAGCCCTTGTACGCCTGGGTGGCTCAGTCGGTTGGGCGGCCGACTTCGGCTCAGGTCACGATCTCGCGGTCCGTGAGTTCGAGCCCCGCGTCGGGCTCTGTGCTGACAGCTCAGAGCCTGGAGCCTGTTTCAGATTCTGTGTCTCCCTCTCTCTGACCCTCCCCCGTTCATGCTCTGTCTCTCTCTGTCTCAAAAATAAATAAAACGTTAAAAAAAAAAAAAAAAAAAAAAAAAGAAAAGAAAATAAGCCCTTGTGAAATATACTTAATGAGAAGATTAGCTTTATTCTGAAACTCTTGTTACTTATGTAGAAGCTTCTTTTTGCCTTAAGTGCATACCCGTAATGGTGAAGGGAACACGTCAGGAATTTTAAAGTGTTGGTATGAGGAACTGTTTTCTTAAATTGGTTTGTGTATTTTATACCAGGTAATGTAATCTACCTGAAACGTTTCTAATGTTTTTAACTTAATTAAGTAAAATAAATATATGCACGCACACATAGGCATTTTTACAACTCTGTATTAAACATATCATTATTTTTACCATACAAATGAGGAAACGGGCGAGGCTTGGGGGCTTAAAGAATTTACCCAAATCAACTAACTTGTCCAAGATTACATAGCAAGTAGATGCTAACACCAAGGCTCATCTTTTCACCCTGTGCACTGTCAGCTCTAGCTATATTAAACAATTTCACGTTCTGTAATTTGGAACATTCTTTCTCACTTTTTGTCCTTTCCATATGCTAGTTCCTTTTCCTCAATCTTATCTTCCCCCACCATCTTCACTTAATGAACTTTGACTCATCCTTCAGTTTTCCTTCCCTCGTCTTTCAGTTTTCAGTGCAGGCCCTACTTTCCAGTCTGTGGGAGGTGTCTCTCAAGTAGAGGCAGGAAACGCTCAACACATTTCTGTTGATATTGACTACATTGTATTATGTTTGCTGCTTTTCCTACTTGTATGTGCAATCAGGGAATCTGTCTTGTTCATTGTTGTATTCTCAGTCCCTAGCATACTGACTAGCATATAGTGAGCCCATTTGATTTGAATTTTTTGCTGCTTAAATAAAGGTATATTTACAAATGTTGAACAAAGCAACCTGTTTCTAGATTCAGCAAATGTAAGCATTTTGTAACTTTTGAGATGGTTAATTTCCTGATGCTATTATAATTGATTTATGAGAGAAAGCTAGAGAAGAGGAATTATCCTGGAAAGGTGTTTTTGTAGTGTCATTAAGTTATACTTGCAGTTAAATGACAGAGTATAAATATAAATGTGTGTGTGTGTATATATATATATATATATATATATATATATATATTCCAAGGTGTATATATAATTCCAAGAGGAAAGGATAATAAAAAAATAATTATGGCTTTTCATTAAAAGGCTGGACAACAGGGGTGCCTGGGTGGCTTAGTCATTAAGCTTCTGATTTCGGCTCAGGTCATGAACTTGTGGTTTGTGGTTTCAAGCCCCCTATAGGGTTCTGTACTGATAGTTCAGAGTCTGGAGCCTGCTTTGGATTCTGTATCTCCCTCTCTCTCTGTTCCTCCCCCACTTGCACTCTGTCTGTCTCTCTCTCAAAAATAAATAAAGATTAAAACAAAAAAATATTTAAAAAGGCCTGGAAAACAGTAAAAACTAATGTATAAAAATACTTACCTGACATACGATTGTAAGAACACAATATTATCATTCATAACGCATTAGCAATTAGAAAACATTCATCTCATCACATATACAATCGCTCTTTTCTTGACAAACCAGTTCATTTTTTATTTCATATTAATTAAGATATATCCATGAATATGTCATATTTATACATGAACTCTTTATTGTAAAATTTTATTGGTTTACTTACATTTGTATTTGTGGGGTGCCTGGTGGCTCAGTCAGTTAAGCTTCCAGCTTCGGCTCAGGTCATGCTCTCACGGTTTGTGGGTTCGAGCCCCACATCAGGCTCTGTGCTGGAACCTGCTTCAGATTTTGTGTCTCCCTCTTTCGCTGCCCCTTCCCCACTCACACTCTGTCTCTCTCTTTCTCAAAAGTAAATAAACATTTAAAAAATTAAAAGAGTGGGGCGCCTGGGTGGCTCAGTTGGTTAAGCGACCGACTTCGGCCCAGGTCACGATCTCGCAGTTTGTGAGTTCGAGCCCCGCGTCGGGCTCTGTGCTGACAGCTCAGAGCCTGGAGCCTACTTTGGATTCTATGTCGCCCCCTCTCTCTACCCCTCCCCTGCTCATGCTCTGTGTCTCTCTTTCTCTCAATAATAAATAAATGTTAGGAAAAAATTAAAAAATAAAAATAATAAAAAAAATTAAAAGAGTATTTGTTAATCATTTTTGTGCTTGAAGGAGCACATGAGAGGCACACCAACATGAAGTGACTGTAACAGACACAGATCCTCTTCTCAGAAACTTGTTAAGACAGACACCCAAGAGCATAATAATAAACTGTTCATTATAACAAACAATTTCCAAGCCCAATTCCATTGTTAACATATTTCAAACAATATTAAATACAATTGGAATACAACCCTGGAGTATGTGATAACTGTGTGTCACTCTTTTCTGTGCCACTAAAACTGAATGCAAACCAGCTAGGGAATATGTTTGTTTTTACCTATCAGCGCTGTAGGCAGATAAAACTCATTTGTCCTGGCCTCTGTGGCATGTTGATATCACTGACCAAACACCAATTTGGGCTGTGTTCTTTTGTGCAGGAAGGAACAGGAGCAATTTAAATCACCCTTAGGCAACTTTCATTGTCTTCATTCATGTTCCCTTTCTTGGCACTGATTACTTATCTTGGCTCTCCTATTAACTTCTGTGTGACTTGAGGGATACAGAAATTTAACAATTTGTGTGATCTATCTCATTTGTAAAATGCAACTAATCTACTTACTGTGGAAATGAACAGAATTCCTAATAATACCAGGCAACTCTAATTACTAGAATTACTAGAAACAATTTGCCACAAATTTGGAGACTACATATAGGCTGTATAAAATGTCTCTCAGTGTAACATAGAAGTATCTCCACAATGTACCCCACTGGGTAGGATAAGAACTAGCTTAGATACACTCTATTTGTGTCTTTGCAGGAGCCTAGGGTAGTTTTCTCCCACTTTTCCTTATTTTTAGCCAAATATTTGGCATCAGATATCCAGATTAAATATAAATATGCTGGGCTATATAGATCCATGTAATTGCTCTTCCCGCTCTAAAATCATCTGTTAGGTTTTATCAACATTTTAATCCCTTTTGTAAAGAATTTATGAGCACTTTTGCAAGAAACATTCTTATTTCCCCTCTCTCTCGCCACTTGAGTTTACCGAGGCTAAAAATATAATTTCTCCTTTCCCCAGCCTCCCTTGCAGCTAGGGTTAGCCTTGTAATAATAGTTCTTGTCAGTGAAACAGCAGATTACTGGGGGAGGTTCTTGAAATGGTAAAAGAAGCAGAGGCTACTGATACTGTTCCTTCTCCCTTCTTATCACATTGAAAGAAATCTGCAGTAGCCATCTTGAAAAAAAGACAAAATTATAAGAGAGAACAAGGAGTTGACTTTGTTGAGCTATGAAATCTATACCACCAGATTCCTACTTTCAAAATTCTAACCATGTGAAGAAAAATAAGCCTTTATTTATTTAAATCACTCTAAGTGGATTTGTTGTAAGCTAAACACATTCCTGAAATGAGAAAAGAGTATAAATGTACATGCAATACTATATATATGCATATATATGTTAGTGAAGCAAGCAATTTAAGAAGGGGGGTGCAGAGATATTTAATTTATGAAATTTTGGTTCATGTTGCGATGAGGTTAATGAAAATCACTATTTTAGCAGAAATAGTATAATTATAAAGATTTAAAAAACTTATACTGTTATAACCACATACTGCATTGAGAACAGAATGCACATTCACCACAGAAAAGGTAAGAAAAGGTAAAAATAACAGAAAAGGTAAAAATAATTTATGAAATTTTGGTTCATGTTGCGATGAGGTTAATGAAAATCACTATTTTAGCAGAAATAGTATAATTATAAAGATTTAAAAAACTTATACTGTTATAACCACATACTGCATTGAGAACAGAATGCACATTCACCACAGAAAAGGTAAGAATTTTAACTCTCTTGGGGCTTGTCAGAGGGTAAGTCTTAACCACTGATTGTGTATTGCCAAGATTCCTATTAATGAAACTATCAATTTACTGTAATTTAAAAGACAAGGCAAAATTGAAATGTGATTATCAAAGGAATTCAATAAATATTTCTCAAGTGTCATCTGTGAAAGCAGTGCTGTGCTAGCATTGCAACCTTTAACAAAAAAGCATGATTCTTAATATCTGCTGTTAAGAAGCTTGCAGAAAGTATTGAATGTATTTAAAATAACCTTTAATGTAATCATGGTGCAATAAATAAAATTTAATGTCAATTTCAGCTACCTAGAAAGTGGATTTTTATTAGTAAAATCCAGTAAAATTTTTATTTGCAAGAGAATTAAATTAGTAAAAGTATTAATTTTTTATTAGTAAGAAAATCCTTTTTGTTATTGTAAAAAAGTATGCCTACCTTTTGTACTCACATTCTAAAATAATTAATAGGTCAATTATTCTCTGTTAAAATAAATTCTTTAGTAGTACTAATACCACATATAAATCCAGAGTACCCCCTCATAGGCAAGTTTTTTTTTTTAATTTTTTTAATGTTTATTTATTTTTGAGACAGAGAGAGACAGAGCATGAACGGGGGAGGGGCAGAGAGAGAGGGAGACACAGAATCTGAAGCAGGCTCCAGGCTCTGAGCTGTCAGCACAGAGCCCGACGCGGGGCTCGAACTCACCGACCGCGAGATCATGACCTGAGCCGAAGTCGAACACTTAACCGACTGAGCCACCCAGGCACCCCGGCAAGTTTTTAATAACATAAAAATACTCTATACTGTACTAAAGCCTCAAAGTCCTGTGTGTTTGATTCCTCAATTAGCTTACCAATCTTTTATTTAGAGTTATCATTATTATGATTTAGACAATTCAATGGGAAATTTTCAAAGGCTTGATGACTTAATACATTCATGGGCTTTATGATAAGGAAAAATAATAATCTAAAGCCTAGAAAGACCAACCGAAAATAAATTTCACTTAACATATTTCAAATTGCTAATGAATAACGAAGGTCAGTCTGGCTTCAACCTTAAAGATATGTTGTCAAAAATGTTAGCCTTAGCAGGTTTTCAGAGAAATGAGATGACCTGTATTTCAAAGTGAAAGGGACACATTTAGACTAGGCAAAGGATAGGCTAGAGTGGGAGCAATAAGACCGATTGAAGCATTGTTGTCTAATGAACTACTTAATACTCAATGAAACATCCGTATTCAGAATGTACTGCAGGAAAGTGAGAGGAACATGTGTTCCTGAACTTAACTTTAAACCACTAGAATATTTAAATGTTGGACATCAAAATTATTCATTGTTCTTTGAGAAGAATTTAATTTCCATATTGTATTTGCATTTTTAATCCTCCATCTATTTCAAGCTACATGACAAAGAAATTCAATTTCTAATCAGTAACACAACCAGCAAATTGTCTGGTGGCAAGTTTCATTGTTAGCACTCCTTTTTTTAAATACATTTACTCACAGCTGTGATATTTGAATGGATGTCCTCATTACATTGGAATATGGGTAGGAGCAGCTAGAGATTAAAGTTCACTCCAGAAAGGAGTAGGATGGCATCTAACATAAAAGCAAGAGGCTATAAGTCAAATGCAAATAAGTCAGCAAAAGCCAGCATATTGTTTTTATGATGGAAAGAGATCACATCTGATTTGCTTACCATTGTATCACCAGTACCTACAACAATGCCTGGCACATGGTAGGTTCCCAATTGATAGTTATTGACTCTCCAGTTAAAAAAAAAAAAAAAAACAAGATCAGAAATATCTTGAGAGTATGATTTATAAGAAGAACACTTAGCAACAAGGATAGGATGTGGTGCAAAAATCTTCGTAAGATGAAAGATGCGTTATATGCTTAGATAAAAAATCAAAAATACTCTGAGAGCTGGTATGGTGGGGCTTAAGTCCACAAATGGAAGAAATTATTTTGTCTGAAGAACTCAGCAGCTCAGCGTTTATAGTCAGGGTAGCTGACTGCTATAAAAAAAAACACAACAAAACAAAACAAAAAACAAAAAACCTCCCCAAATGTCAGCAGATAATTATAATAAAAGCTTTATCTCATATTCTTTTGAATGTCCAATGCAATCCAATAGACTGCAATAGAATGTCCAATAGAGTGCATAATGTGCACTCTATACAAGCAGTCATCCAAAGATCCAGGGTCCTTCTATTTGTTTTTACAAGTATTTCCTCTAAATCTTTAGATTTTTCTCCATCAGCCAATAGATGAAGAAAGACAAAGAGGTATTTATGTACTCAGAAATTGGTACACATCACTTCCATTCACATTCCATTGTTTGAAAATAAGTCGCAAGGCCACGCTTAAAGGGTATGGAAAATGTACTCTCACTTTGCTCAGGAACAAGGGGAGAACATGTAAATTGGTCAGCACTAGTGGTGTCTGTCATAGTCCTCTTTTCTGAACATCACTGTTTAACTCTTTTCCCATGCATAGAATATACTCCTTTCTCCTCCAGAGAGACAAACCAAAATCACATTTAGTCACTGGATCCAGGTCAAAGCACAAGGACAGTACTTGGGTGATAAGCAATCTTTGTAGGATCTGGATGTTGTTCCTTGTGGGCCAGTAGCCTAAGAACTGACAGGAAGAGTAATCCACACTCTCATATGTAATAATATGCAGTGACTGAGCTTAATAAAAATAACACAGAGGAAACTTGTTTGTAGAGAAAGAGCAGAAGACACTCGTCCATAAAAATTATGAAGTATGACTAGACAGGATGTGAAGACCCCCACTGTAGTGCAATTGAGAGGGATATTCCTTAATTAGACTTCAGTTCTGCTAAGAACACATTGATCCATTTTTTGCTAAGACCCCTGGCTCCAGACTCTAAGAAGTTTTTCCTCTTCCATTAGCTTCCATGGCCAGATGTGGTGTGAGCACTGGTTGTATACCTACCTTGGTTGCTGCCCCATATTCACAGCTTATCGCTGGCAAATGCAAGTATTGGGACCAAAGAGCTATTTTAAATATCAAATAATTTTAGGCTCCTGGTTTCTTTAGCCATAAAATTTCCTTGAAAACTTATTGGGCTTTGATCTATTTGATTCTAGTTAATTCTATGTCAGTAGCTATATCCAAAGTTCTTTCTTGTACATGCCAGTCTCTCTCCATTGGATGGTGGCTACTTTAGGCCATCAGACATGGATGGAGAGGTTGTATCCTGAATCTGATCTTTGCCATAAAGGCTAACACTTAGGCCTTTGAATCCCAGAGATCCCAGAGACAAATTATTTCCTATTGCTTGAAGCCTAGAAGTAGTTGTCTTCAGAATTCCTTCAAGCCCTCAAATTTGTGGGCTTTCTCTTAACTATCACTTCTGCTAACAACCCTGCCCATTTTTGCTTAAGCTCATCTCTTTCTCTCAAGATTCTGCTGAAAACAACAATAGCATCCACCACTTAGACATGTGGATTCTTTCTCATTACTTTCCTTAGAGCTATAGGCTCTGTGAGCATGTGCCTGATTTCCAAACTCTTGATAGTTTTACCAAATGTTTGAAAAACAGAATAGGGCTTTCCAGCCTTGAAACTTCTGATTCCTTGCCATCTATGGCCCACATGCCTGCATTAGCTTAATGCCCTCTGTCTCAGTTTTTGTTATGGTAGCACCCAACTTCAAAGTACCAATTTCTATATTCAGAGAAGCTCACTGCTGCAATCTCAACATTGAGTGGCTTAAGCAATAAAAGTTTATTTCTTACTCATGTCACAGTTCAATGTAGCTCTATGTTGAGTGGAGGGGTCGGCATGTTGACGGGCTCTACTTTAGTGCCTCAGCAATCCCTGCCCCAGTTATCTGTGACCCTGTGACTCCTAGACCAACAGTTCTCAAATTATGGTCCATGGACCTTTGTAGGGAGGTGGTGTCCTATAAGGCCAAACTTTTTCTTTTTCTTTTTTAGTAACTTGTGGACATTATATGACTTTTTCAGTATGTTGACATTTGTACTGATGTAAAAAAAAAAAAAAAAAACAATGGTAACACTGCTGGTGCCTTTTCACCAATCAAAGCAGTGGCATCAAAATGTAATAGTAGCTCCTGTCTTCTTCACTGCGACTCACTTGCAGTCAAAATGTCATCAGTTTCTTAAAAATGTCCTTGATGAAGGAAGAATAATTATCTAAATAAATCTTGATGTTTGAGTGCAAATCTTTTTTGTTACGTTTATTTATTTATTTATTTCTGAGAGAGACACAGACAGTGTGAGCTGGGGAGGGGCAAAGGAAGAGGGAGAGAGAATCCCAAGCAGGCTGCACCACCAGCTGAGAGCCGGTACATGGGGCTTGAAGTCCCGAATCATGAGACCATGACCTGAGCTGAAACCAAGAGTCAGACACTTAACTCACTGAGCCACCCAGGCACCTGTGTGCAAATCTTTTGTATTCTGCATGAAGAAATGTTTGTATGCGTAAAACAACTTACGTTGAACACCAGATTGTCTCAAGAAAAAGCCCTTTTTCTATTGTTTTTTTCTATTATTTGAGTTTCAAGCTAAACTTGTCTTTTTTTCTGGAATACTATTTCTGGTTGAAAGAACAGACAAGTCAGACTTTGGTATTTTGTAGAAATATCCTCAAAGATTAACAAAGTGAGTCAACTATTTCAAGAACAACAATTGTCAGGGTTTGTGACAAATGGTAAAATTCAAGGTTTCAAGTAAAAATCAGAATTTTAGAAATTTAGAATATAGAATTTAAAAATTTAGAAATTTGTGCTGCTATGAGCTTAAAGGCTTCTCCAATGTTTAAGACTTTTCTGATGAGATTGGTGGTAATATTGATATTGTATAATGATATGTGTCAACATTTGGAAGATAATTTGGAAGAAATTGATCAACTTGGTGATCAATTGTTTTCCAAAGGACCACTGCTTAGTGAAAAATCATGTACTGGTTAGCTGTCCATTCAGAGTGCAACATAGAACCATGGATTTTAATGTAACAGAATATTAAATGTTTGCTGGTATAGTTTCAGATTCTGTATTTTTTTAAAGTTTATTTTGATAGAGAGATCCTGTGCATGTGCGAATGGGGAAGGGGAAGAAAGAGGGAGAGAGAGAATCCCAAGAAGGCCCCACACCAGCAGCACAGAATCCAGTGCAAAACTCAATCCCACAAACTGTTAAATCATAACCTGAGCCAAAATCAAGAGTTGGATACTTAATCTACTGAGCCACCCAGGTGCCCCCAGATTCTGTATTGTAATGAGGTTTGAGAAACCAGGAGCTTTTGTGAAGTATCCAAAATCATCTTAACATACTTGCCTTTTCCAACTATTTGTCTGTGTGAGGGTATTTTTTTTTCATATACAGAATTAGATATGAAAATCTAGTTATATTAAGCCAGCATTAAATAAATTTGCATATTGCAAATAATGTCACTCTCCTCAATATTTTTTTGTGTTTGAAATTATAGTTATTTTTAATGTGCCTGCAAGTAGAAAGTTCTTGACAATATTCCTCCCCTTACAAGGATTGTTCTCATCTTTCTCTATTCATTTCTACTTGGTATTTGTTTTGTAAATATGTGTCCTCTTTTCTGTAATTATCATTTATCAAGGCTACACTATGAATTGATCTTGACAAGGTGCTTTACTTTTACATTTAAAGTAATACTCAAAAAAATTCCATGAGGAAGGATATCCCCATTTTGCAGAAGAGAAAATCTAGGTGCAAAATGGTAAGGTAACTTAGCCAACCTCCTCTGGAACCAGATTTCAAACTAGATTTATCCAACTGCATTGTCTCTGTTCTTTTCACTTTCTTATATTCCATTATGGAAAAATGACTGTCCCAAATCAAAGCCTGGCCTTCTAATTTTCTATTAAATTATATTAGTATTAATAGATTTTCTACTCTAACTCACATTGTCTGGAACCTTAAAATTTTAGGAAATCTTTAGAAATTAATTCAGAACATGTTCTTATGTCACATACAAGAGATTTCCTCTCACTAGAAAACACCCTGGCTGAAATACCTTTGTCATTTAATAATTACCCTCAATCTCTTTACTAGAATATGGCATTTATTTTTCTACTCTTGAAATGTTAGCTTGCAAATTGCCTTGTCAGGTTCTATCATTTTTATTTGTAAAGATATGTTAGTACCAGACTTTCTAACTAGTTTAGTAGCAACCACTCTGGCAAGTTCAATCTCTGGAATAAATATGCAATAAATATGCTCTAGAACTGTTGCAATAAATATGCTACATAATTCACCTTGCTTTTCCTCATTTTTTTCTATTTTTCTCTGTCCAGCTCTTCCTACTCATTACTGACTGGTGGAACCACTCCCAAGTTTCAAACATTCAGTGCCCCTCAAATGTCTACTGAATTAAGTATAAATTCCAACTTGGAATGTATTCAAGGCCTCTTCCCATGCCTTGGCACTTCTTCCCTTACTGCCATGGAGTTTCTCTAAGCCTTTATTGGACTGGACCACTCTTTTTCTAACTTGTGTTGTACTCTCTCAGCCCTTTACCTGCCTATGCCTTTTCTTCCATTAAAAAAAAAAAAAAAAAAAAAAAAAAAAAAAAACAACAACAACCAAGGAAGTCCTCTCCATCCTATTCAGACCTAATTAAATCCTTTTGATTTTTCAACATTTCTCTGAATTCTGACCTTTACACAAAGCTTTACCAGATTATTATATATAATACTTCTCTTCTCTGAACTCCCAGTTTCATTTGTATCTTTCTTAGAGCCACTATTATGTTTTATTTTACCTTATCTGTTTGTGTACTTGGCTTACTCTGAAATTAGACTCATAACTTCCTTGAACAAAGAAATCCAGCCTTACTCATCTTCTATCTTAATAATGCCTTATGTATAACAGTTGTTCATTTTGTGTAACTGGAGGTAAATATGCTTTTTATCCTTCTAAGTTTACTAATTAATATAAGCAGAAAATTATGTGAAAATGAACATCACATAGAAAGTAGATGATTTTTTAAATTATTATTTTCTTGGCACTGGTTTTTGGATGGAAACTTTCTTATCCATGTGTGGATTACTCTTTTGCTGTAGTTATTCATCAAATGACGTTTATTCACATATGGCTTTTCATTAGTTCAGGACCATTTTCTACAGGCTAATCTAGTCAAAAAGGTCAAGAAAAGATGAAATCTGTTTTTCATCTTATAACTTGAAGATAATTCATTATTCTGTTTGGACTTAGCATCTCTGATATGGACTTTAGGACAACCCATGATTCTTCTATAACTGGAAGAAGAGATTATGGACTTTATTATATATTAATACCAAAGGTGTATAACTCCTAGGAAATACTGGCTCTCACTGAAACCCAAGACCTTGGGTAATGTTCAGAATGAAGAGAATCTGGAACACTGTACAGAAACTCACCTTGAAGTGGTGGTAAAATGAGCTATATAATGGATTTTGAAGAGGCTCAGTGCCTCAGGGAAAATAACAGTATTCTCATCTTATATGTTGCTTTTCCAAGTATAAGAAAGCTCTTTGCAATAATTCCTGATAACATATCAGAGACCAACCTATATTCAGTTTAGCAAGTGAAAGCTAAAGATACTAAACATGCTCAAGTATTGGAAGCTTACAACTCTATTAGAGGTGATTGCTCTAAATAGATGATGGGCTCAAGACTGGCCTCAGGTCCTTCTCGAGGCTACATCTTGAGTAGTTCTTGGTTCCTGGTCTGCCTGCTCAGGGTGGAAACAATTTGTCTGCCATCCCTTAGAGTGCTCAGAAAATCTCTATAAATCACAGTTCAGGTTTGCTGCCCCTTGGAATTTTGAGAAAGGAAAAACTGTGGGACAGGTGCACACATTTCTTTTGAGTATTAGACACCTTATAGTCAAATGGCTTGGTAATAAGATGTATGTATATTCAACTTCAGTAGCTAATGCCAAAGAGTTTCTCAAAATTGTTGAACTATTTGCAGCCATTCCAGCAGAGAATTCCTGTTGTTATTCATTGGCCCCTATGCACAGTACTGTCAGTCATTTTTAATTTTAGCCATTCCAGTGGACATGTAATAGAATCTCACTGTGATTTAAATTAACATTTTCCCAATGACTAATGATGTTGAGCACCTTTTTATATGCTTATTAACCATTTGGAGATGTTTATTTATGAAGTACCTATTCAAGACTCATGTACTTTTTTATCGGTCACCCTTTTCTTATTTATTATTTCTTTAAACATTCTGTATAAATGTTTTGTATTGATTATATGTGATTTAAATATCTTCTCCCACCCTGTGGTTTGTTTTTCCGTTTATCTTTTAATAAAAGAGGGTTTTAGAATTTTTAATATCTAATGTATCAGACTTTTTTGGGTAGGATATGTTTTTGGTGTTCTCCTTAAGAAACGTGTGGCTGCCAGAGTCATGAAGATATTCTTTTCTTTTTTTTTATGTTTACTTTTGAGACAGAGAGAGAGAATGAGACAGAATGGGAGGGGGGAGGGGCAGAGAGAGAGGGAGACACAGGATCTGAAGCAGGCTCCAGGCTCTGAGCTGTCAGCACAGAGCCTGACATGGGGCTCGAATTTAAGAACCGTGAGTTCATGACCTCAGTCGAAGTCAGATGCTCAACCGTCTGAGCCACCCAGTCACATAGAAGATATTCTCTTATATTACAGTCTATAAGTTTTATCTCTGCTTTTTATATTTTGATCTATATTCATTTAGATTTAATTTTATATGTGGTATAAAGTAATAATCAAGTTTTATTTAATTTTCCTATCATAGCTACCTAGTTCATCTAGCAGTTATTACTATTCAAATGGCCACATATGCATCATTTGTTCCTAGACTCTCTTCTTTTCCAGTGACCTATTTCTCTATCCTTAAGTCATTACCACATATTTTAATTACTGTGGCTTTATAATTATACTAATTGTGAGAATAGCCCTCCCTCCTTGCTATTCTATACTGGCTTGGTTATATGCTTTATATAGTTGACTATAATTTCCTATACTTGTGTAGGCTCCTATTTCTATTACATGATACTAAACTATACTAGGTCCATTTTCATATTCATTTTAGAAACAATTTGCCAAGTCCTTTTAAAAAAACAACCTTGTGATTTTTATTAGGAATTATTAAGTCTGTAAATAAATCTAGGAAGAATCGGCATCTTAATAATGTTGTATCTTCCACTCTATATATCCTCTAGCTCTATAGATCTGCTTTACTTTCCCCCCAATAATGTGTCATGGTATTTTGTAAGATATTATATGCATAATTCATTCTACTCTTATGTATTTGTATGCTATTATGAATGGTACTTTTTAAAAGAATTTATTGAAAATTTTATTGAAATAATTGACGTTTGCATATAATTAAGGTATACAATGTGATGATTTTGTAAGCATATACAACATAAGAATAGTGAAGAATTTCTTTAATTAAAGTATCTATAAAAACTTTTATCAGTTATCATACTTAATGATGGAATATTGAAAGTTTATTCTGCCTGAAAACCAGACAAAGGTACTCACTGTTACTATTTATATCTTATGTTGTATTTATATTGTCATAAGGTAGGAAAAAAATTCTGATATTTGGAAATAAAGTTGATTATTAATTTATATCCAGCAACTTTAATAAACTCTCATGTTAATTAAAATCATTTATGTTTAGATTTTGGGGGATTTGTATCATCTACATTTGTACTATCTTTCATAATTATTATACATTGTGCTTTTTTTTCTAAATTATGAGCATAATTTTTTTCATAATAGCCTTCAGTTTTTAATGTTATAGAACCTCTAGTGATGAATTCATTTTCTTTCTGGTATTATATATGCTTTATCTATTTTTTTCTGAATCAGACTCAGTTATGAGCTTTATTAATTTTGTCAGTCTTTTCAAAGAACCACATTTCAACATTGTTAATTTTTTCATCTGTGTGTTTATTCGATATTTTAATAATTCCTTCTATTCCCTTTAATATTTCCAAACTTCTATACTTTGAGAAGTTTAATATTTTACTTTTTCTAATTTCTGTAAATGGATGCTTGATTATTGGTTTCAGTCTTTGTTTTTAATTAACACACTAGTCGATGGCTATAAATTCTTTTCAGTTTTGGCTATAAAAAAGTTTAGATAGGGGCACCTGGGTGGCTCAGTCGGTTAAGTGGCCGACTTCGGCTCAGGTCATGATCTCACAGTCCGTGAGTTCGAGCCCCGCGTCGGGCTCTGTGCTGACAGCTCAGAGCCTGGAGCCTGTTTCAGATTCTGTGCCTCCTTCTCTCTCTGACCCTCCCCTGTTCATACTCTGTCTGTCTCTGTCTCAAAAATAAATAAACATTAAAAAAAAAAAGTTTAGATATAAACAAGTATATCTATAATTTTTCACAAGTTTGGCATGTAGAATTTTTATTATCATTCTTTTTAAAATATTTTCTAATTTTCACTTTGATTTCTTCTTTGATCCATTTGTTTGTTTGTTTGTTTTAGAACACTTATTATGGATTTCCAAACATCTGGAATTTTTTTTAACCATATGATTTCATTTATATTGGAATTAAAAACAAAACAAAAAAAATACAAACCAACAAACAGACTCTTAGAGAACAAACTTCTGGTTGGCAAAGGACAGGTAGATGGGAGGGATAGGTTAAACAGATACAAGGATTAAGAGGTATAAACTTCCAGTTATAAAATAAATGAATGGCAAAGATGAAAACTATAGCATAGGTAATATAGTCACTAATATTGTAATAACATTGTATGGTGACAGATGGTGACTATACTTATTGTGGTGAGTGTTGCCTGGTGCAGAGAGAAAAAAAAAATATTCAGAAAGGAAATAGAGGTTTTTAATTTTAATGAAGTCCAGACTACCAATTATTTCTTTCATGCATCATGTCTTTAGTCATGCACCTAAAAAGTCATCATCAAATCCAAGGTCATCTAGGTTTTATTCTATATTATTTTCTAGGAGTTTTATAGTTCTGCAATTGACATGTAGGTGTGTGAGCCACAATGTATAAGTTCTATACAAGGAAAATTAAATAAATGGAGATATATTCCATGTTTATTGGCTACGGTAATCAAGACAATGTGCTATTGGTGAAAGAATACACAAATACTGTGGTTTAATATAATGTCAATAAAATCTTGCCAAGTTGTTTTGTGGATATTGACAAATTGGTTCTAAAGTATAAAATAGCCAACACAATTTTGAAGGAGCCACAGAATGGAAGAAATCCGTAAAAGATGTATCTGATAAAAGACTTTTATCCAAAAAACACAAATGGGCAAAAGACCTGAGAAAGACACCTAATCAAAAAGGCATATAAAAGATTCTCAATACCATATATCACTAGGAAATTGCAAATTAAAACAACAATAAGATACCACTATATATCTACTAGAAAGGCAAAAATCTAAAACACTGATAGCACCAAATATTGGTGAAATTGTGGAGCAACAGGAACTATCCTTGGTTGCTAGTAGGGATGCAACATGTTATAGCCGCTGTGGAAAACAGTGTATTCACACAAACTTGCACACAGATGTTTATGACAGCCTTATTCATAATTGCCACAACTTGGAAGCAACCAAGATGTCCTTCAGTAGATGAATGGATAAGCTGTGGTGCACCCAGACAAAGCAATATTATTCAATGCTAAGAGTGAGCTATCAAGCTGTGAATAGATGTGGAGAAAACTTAAATGAATATTGCTGAAAAAAGAAACCAATCTGAAAAGGCTACATACTGTATGAGTCCAGCTGTATGACATTCTGAAAAAGGCAAAATTGTGGTAACAGTGAAAAGATCAGTGATTGCCAGACCTTAGAGAGTGCAGGAAAGGATTAATAAGCAGAGCACAGGATTTTTAGAGCAGTGAAACTATTCTGTGTGATACTATAATGGTGGATACATACATGTGTTATACCTTTGTGTTTTACAGTTATGTAATAACACACAATGCCTACATAATATTATGTATATTATCTGTTGATCAAAACGCATTGGTTGTATGATTGCAAGAGTGAATCCTAATGTATATTAGGGACTTTGGGTGAAAAAGATCACAACGTGTCAATGTAGGTTCATCAGTTGTAACAAATGTTCCATTCTGGTGTCTATGTGGATAGTAGGGAAGACTGTGGGTGAGAGCAGGGCAGTGAGTGTCTGGGACTCTGCACTTTCTGCTCAGTTTTGCTCTAAACCTAAAACTTCTCTAAGAAATAAAATCTATTTAAATAAAAATCTGTTGTTGTTTTTTTTTCTCAAAAAGTCATTATGATAACCGCTTTGAAAGCATTTTTAGTTGCATAAGAATTTTGATAAACTTCAAATAAAACTGTACATTAAGATTGATTGCTCCTTCAAGGAGCATGTTATTCATACCTCGGATGTTATCAGCTAGAAATGCCAACTCTTTGTAACCTTACTTAGGCCTCTTATTCCCTGTAACCTGCCTTCTCTAAACTCAATCATCCTATCACCATTCTTCAAATGCTTTGAGATTCCATTACCATGACAACTCTACACTTTTTATCGATTCTGTTTCATCTCAGTTTTGACCTAGTTTTGACTCCTTACTACATCACTTTAACCACTGTCTTTACAATGTTTCTTCAATTCCTTTCTCTTTGTCCTTCTTAGTCAGTGATGAGTTTTCTCTCTGCTTTTACTTAATTATTGACGAAAGTAAATAACCCCAAGGATAGGTGCCATTAGAATTAATATTTCTATATTTTATTATTATGCTCTTGTCCTCAATATATATACATTGGCTCTTTATTATCTTTTTTACTTCCCCTAAATATAACTTGACTATATCTCCTCCAACTTGCAGAAACTAAACTACTTTTAAATCAGAGAGAATATAGACATCGTCAGATGTGAAACTTTTCAATCTCTTGTCACTAAATCCATAATCACACTGGCGTATGTACCTATTCTCTTCTGTTCCCTCCTACAGTTCTTATAAAGTGAATCTTTTGCTCGTGCTTAGGATTACATTATCTTCTACTTCCATCCATCCATTACCTATGTAATGTCTTTGCATTTTAACATCTCTCTCTTGTTCATTTCCTTCCTCATTTAAACTTCCACAAGTATCTTTAACTAAAAACAAATTATCCTCCACTACTTTGGTTTGTGTCCACTCTATCTACCATCTATTTCTGTCCTGTTTATAACAACACTTGTTGAGAGGGTAGTCTAGTTTCACACTGAGGACTATTTTCAATATTGTGCTATTCAGACAATAGTGAAATTAGCAGATATTTGTGTAGAGTGGAGGTACAGGATTGTTATTGATGGGCTATGGGATTTTAGTGTTTAAAGACTCTATAGTTGCTGCCAAATTGACTCACAAAAATATCCGTAACAATTACCAACACATCAACAGTTCCATTTACCTATATTTGCCACCATTACTTTGTTACTAATAACTAATTTTGGTTAATCTAAAAGGTGAATGTTATATTAAATTGCTTTAATTTTTTTTAATGATATTGGTACTTTCTCAAATATTCATTGGCTGTTTCTTTTTCTATTAGTTGTGTTTACCCATTAGCCTTTTATCTTTATGTTTCTAGGATGTATTAGTAATGTATGAATATGTATTACAAGTATTTTCCCATCTGCCACCACCTACCCCTAAAACTTTAAGCTCTATTTTTGTATATTATTACACTCTGGCTTGCTGCTTGATAAAGAAATGCAACCCAATGATCAGCAGCCTTCTCTCAGTGTGTTCACAATCTATTTTCAACTCTGTATCTAGCCACTGTGTTCATCTTAATCTTAAATCTGATCATGTCTATCTCCTACTTAGGTCACTCCACAGACTCCCTGTTGACCTAAGGTTAAAATCTAAAACCCTTATCATGGCTTACAAGACTTTTTGATTGACCCTTATTTCCTTTTTTTCCCCCCTTTCTGAATATTTTTCTTCTCTCTGCACCAGGCAGTCTGAATCTTGTTTGTATTATCTAATAAAATGTGTTCTCTCTAACCTTATGGACTTTTCACAAGCTGCTCCTTCTGGCCAAGATACCATGCATTTCCTGTAACCCTTTCTTGAACCTCAAAGACAGGGTGAGTGGCCACTCTTAGTTGTGCCCATAGCATCCGTTGCTTCTTTCCATACACTAACACTTACCACATTATATTTTTCTTCCTTGGATACTTTTTGTGGCCCCCACACCAGACTTTGTGCTATATAAAGAAATAAAACCGTTGTGTTCACCATTTTATTCCCAACACCTAGAACAGTACGTGGAGTCTATTATATAGTCTATAAATATCTGTAGAATTAATTAACCAAGTCCCAAGTATCCCCTTATACATTTAAAATTTTCTACATGATTTGTTCTTACTTTTGCATGCTTTTGATTAGTCTTTCTACATAATTACTATGTAAAATGCCACTCTACTGCTTTTTTCTTTCAAAAGTTATTTTATATTTATTTTTCACTTTAACATCTTTTGGTACTCCAAATCACTGTTTTATTAATCACCATGTTTTGTTCTTGCTTTTCTCAGCGTTTTTTCCCTCTTTGATTATTTGATAACTTACTGGTTTACTGAATTAGTGGCTGAATGAGTTAATAGGTGCCTTTCTCTCCTCACCAACAAAAATATAAGCTCCATCCAAGCAAGGACTGTGTTGTCTTATTTATCACGGCAACCTCAGAGACTAGAATAGTGAATATATATAGGATTAATGAATAAATACTTAATTTTAAGCCTATAATTTTAACTAGTTTGAAGTTTCTATTTTAATTTTCTCTCTAGCTTAAGAGTTAAATAGGGCTTTTTTAATAGTTTTTTTTTAAGTTTATTTATTTTGAGAGAGAGAGAGAGAGAGGGTGGGGGAGGGGCAGAGAGAGAAAGAGAGAAAGAATCCCAAGCAGGCTTGCACTATCAGCACAGAGCCCAATTCAGGGCTCAAACCCATAAACCATGAGATCATGTCCTGAGCTGAAGTCAGGCGCTTAACCAACTGAGCCACCCAGGCACTATTTTTGTCTAATAGTTTATTTTAACATTTTCTGTCATTTTTCTTTGAGTTAAATCCTGATAAATAACTTACAGCGGGACTTTGTCTTGTGATCCAGTCTGTGAGAGTCTTTGCAGTCCGATAGGATTTAACTTATTTACACTTAGTGACATAAAAGGCAATGTTTAATAATAATTAATAATTTAGAGGTACTTACAATGTGTTCTGTACTGTTCTAAATACTTTTATCTAGTAATGCATTCTTATAATGGCCCAATCAGATCAATATTAATAATATATACATTAATTAATACATACATTTTACAGATACAGAAACTGAGACACAAAGAGATTCTAAGTGACTTGCTAAGATTACAGGCATAGAAAAATAGAAGAGCTAGGAAGTATACCTAAGCGGTCTGGCTGAAGAGTCTGCTTTAACCACCGTGCTTAATTTCCATGTAGTTTTATGTTGATTTTGCAAACTTTAGATAGTACCTTACATAATTATTATGAGGTATGCAAAGATCTTTGAGACAGTCATTTAAAAATACTGTTTCCATTTCCTTTGGATATATACCTGGAGGTGGGATTGCTGGATAATACAGTTGTTCTATTTTTAATTTTTTGAGGAACCTCTATATTGTTTTCCATAGTGGCTGCTCCAATTTCCATTCCCACCAGCAGTGCACAAGAATTACCTTTTCTCCACATCCTCACCGATGCTTATCTCTTGTCTTCTTGATAGATCAAGTTATTTACAGCAGCCAAGGAAGCAACCTAAAGGTCCATCAATGTATGCATTGATAAAGAAGATATGTGTGTACACACACACACACACACACACACATATGCACATGAGCAATGGAATATTACTCAATCATGAAAAATAAAGAAACTACTATTTGTAGCAACATAGGTGGATCTTGAGGGCATTATGCTAAATAAGATAAATCAGAGAGAAAGGCAAATACTGTATTATGTCACATATATGTGCAATCAAATAAAGGCAAACTTGTAAAAATAGAAAGTAGAATGGTAGTTACCAGTGCCTAGGAGATGGGGGAACCAGGGAGATGTTGGTCAAAGAGTAAGAATTTGCAATTGGAAGATGAATAAGTTCTGGTGAGTGGCTCAGTCTGTTAAGCATCTGACTTCAGCTCAGGTATGATCTCACAGTTCATGAGTTTGAGTCTGACATCAGGTGAGCTCGTGCCCCATTTCTGGTGAGCTCATGCCCTGCTTTGGATGACAACAAGCTCCACTTTGGGTGAACATGAACCCTGTTTAGGATGAGCCCTGCTTCTCTCTTTCTCTCTCTTTCTCTCTCTCTCTCTCTCTTTCTCTCTCTCTCTCTCTCTCTCTCTCTAACCCCCCTCTCCCCCATACTCCCTGGGATTCTGTCTCTCTCTCTCTGCCTCTCACTCACTTGTGGCCTCTCTCTAACTCTCAAAAAGTAAAAAAAAATAAAGTTAAATCAACTATGCATTCTGGGAATAAACTTATATTAATAATAAGTTTCAAATATTTATATCTGAATGGATTTAGTTTGCTAATTTTATTAATATTTCAACTATGTTTATGAATTAAATTAGACTCTATTTTTTTTCATATTGCCCTGTCTTGTCCTTTGACATATGATGATTCCATATTATTTGAGCAATAGTCTCTCTTCCCTTCCTTCCTCACTGTTCTTTCCCTTTTTCTCTCTCTTTTCCCTTACTTTCTCTTCTTCTCTTTCCTTTATCTAGAATAGGTTGTGTAAAGTAGATTATCCAAACCATCTAGGCTTAGGGGTTTTGTGGTAGTATCTGATTTTGTGTTTGATTTTTACTGGGTGGATGTTTTTAATAATTCTAAATAAATTTAGATTTTGTAATTCTTCCTGGAATTGTTTACATTCCTTTACATTCTCAAGTTTAAAAGAACGATATTGTTTATAGTCTTGGCATTATTTCTAAAGAAATAGTTCAGTATTGCAGAATTAGGCAGGAAAATACTAATATGGGACTGGTAGTTACAAGACCTGACTTGTATTATCACATCTCTGTCACTAACTATACATGCTGACTTAGGCAAGATATTTAACTTCATCAATTCTATTTCCTTACTGAAAAATTTAGAAAATTGGCCAAGTTATTCTGAGATTTAAATCAGAATATTTATTTAAATTGTCAGACTCCTTCTAAGAGAGGGATCACCAATTATGTTAGTTTTCTTTTTCTTTTTTCTTCTCTTTTATAGCTGATTGAAGTCTGTAAATTACCTTTTGTAATTTCTCTACCTTATATAATTCCACTCCCTATAGCCACCATACTTCCTGGCCTATTTCTTTTGCTTTGTGTGTTTATACTTAATTTCATAGAATAATTTTAATATGTCAGTGGCTGATTTTCTAAAGGACAAAGAAATTCTTAAAAGATAACCAAAGATATGTCTTGGTCAAACAAAGCTAACTTTCTTAAGCCTAGTACAATAAGTAATAAAATACTACCTTGAGAGAATCTTGGTAGTATGTCAGAATAGGGAGGTCAGGGTGGGATCTTTCAGGGTTTAAGAGAGTAGAGATTTTCAGATAGGTTCTGCAAGGAGAGGAATAAGATGGGATTGGGATTGAAGGGCAAAATGAAGTGAGTGTCAGTAAAATATAATGTTGACAAATAAAATTTTTGGTTAATCCACAGAATTATCTTTCAGAAACAAGTATTTACTAGAACAAAAAACAAGTTTATTTTGCTTGTTCTTGATGTTAACATAAGGACAGGAAACTATGCAGTATCTCAGCATTGGTTAATTTAGATATAGGAAAATACTCCTACTCTTATTCTTAACACAGTGTCAAGAAATTACACTTATGGTAGTCTTTAGTCACATTCTTTTGTTCATTTCTAATCCTAAACTGCAATATAGGCCATCAAACAGAAGTAAAGGTCCGGACTAACTATTACCAGACCGTATAATTTTAAGGTGAATTACAAGGTAGAGAATTGGTTAGAGTTGGTCAGTTTATGATATAATAGCTTTGAATTGTTGGGCACAGCTAGGCAAGTGTCTTGAATCAGTCTTGATGAGTAAGCTGATAGACTTGATATATAAACTATTTTTATTTTCTTTTTAATCTTGGTAAACTATTTTCATTTTAGTTAGTTCACAATCTCATTTTATAATGCCAACTATTTCCTGTAACAATTTATTGTTGTTCGTTGTCATTCTGGGTTAACATAGGGACAGGAAGGTGTGTCTGCGCCCAGTATTGTTAAACACAGGTAAAAATTATGTTGCTTTCCATCCTGAACATTAGAGAAGTATGGATCATACATGCCATATGATTCTATTTTATTTTTGTATTTTATAGCAGTAACTTAAAATTTCTGTTAAAGTTCTAGAGACTCATATATATTTGTTTTACTTTATCCTTTTTTCCATCCACTAAGAGTATTTTTAAAAAGGGACATCAAGGTCTGTGAGATCGAACCCTGTGTGTGAGGCTCTGTGCTGACAGTGAATAGCCTGCTTGGTATTCTCTCCTTCTTTCTCTTCCCCTCCCCCACTCATGCATGTGCATTCTCTCTCTCTCTCTCTCTCTGAAAATCCAAATAAATAAATAGGAATTGTGTCTAATATATTACCAATAAATATTTATGAAATAATGAAAAACTGTAAGGCAGTAGTCACTGTAATTCACATATTTTGTTAATCAAGCAGGATTTATTAGTTTGTTTTGTTTCTATAATAAAAATTTATCAAACATTATTTCTGTTTGAATTTACATTGAATAGAGTTATACTACTTCAGGCCTTTCTTTCCTATATATCACATACTTAGTCCCTTTATTTTTTTTTTCTTAAAAGAAAATACATTTCTGGTTAAAAAATTATTCTGAATTTGGTTGGTAGGATATATGTAACTTGGATTCTTCTTATTTAGCCAGAGATACCAAACAAGGGCTCAAACTAACTTAGCAAGAGGTCTGAGGGTGGGAGACTCTACAATTCATTTGTTTTTAAGAGCTTGATGATATTCAGAACTCTATGATTCTCTTTGCCTTTCTGAATCTAGGTCTCATACGGATTCCTTAGTCTCAAGCATCCCTAAAAGAAGGAAGATGTTTCTTTCTTTGAGGTGGAATAACATTCCCAGAAATCTCTCAATAGTCTTACCACCCATAGGCCAGAATCAGTCCACATGCTCACATCTAAGGAGGCTCAGAAAACGTATAGCAGGGAAAGAATTGGATTCGCATATTTGTTTTAAAAAGCTTTTCATATTCTGAGAATAAGCACATCACTTTCTTTCCTTTCTTTCTCAACTAACATCTCTCTCTCTCTCTCTCTCTTTCTGGTTTCAGGAGTAGACTTTACTGATTCGTTACTTACATATAACACTCAGTACTAATCACAAGTGCCTTCCTTAATGCCCATCACCCATTTAGCCCATGACTCCATCCACCTCCCCTCCAGCAACCCTCAGTTTGTTCTGTCTTTAAGAGTCTCTTATAGTTTGCTTCCCTCTTTGCTTTTACCTTATTTTATTTTTCCTTTCCTTCCCCTATGTTCATCTGTTTTGTTTCTTAAATTCCACAAGCACTTTCTCAAACCAGTTGGAGTTTAGTTTTTAAAAAAATGCGAATCACTGCTAAATTGGCAAGTGATAGGCTTTCCCATACTTACTGGCCCACAGTGCTTTGGTTTTTTGATTATCAAAAGAGGTGTGACTTTCTTTTTCTATGTTAAATAAGAACCTACTAAAAGAAAAACTGTTTAAGACTTAGAAAACTGTATTCATGAAATGATTTTACTATTCCCTTGCACACTTGCAGGTATTAATAGTAAAAAATGAGTTAAGCATTTGAAGAAATTCCAAAAATTCTAAAGAGGAATAAAAACCACTAGTTACAAACTTCATACAAAATTTACTTCAGAAAGATTCCGAAACAGTCATATTATATTCATCAAAGAAATACATTTTGACAATTTTTATCCTCAAATGTTAATACATAGCTTTATCATCTGGGAATTCATGACTATTTGTTAAGTATCTAGCATGCTAATTTGTTACAAGTTAGGTTGTAAAATTCAGTGATTCTTTGAGTCAGTTTGAATATAAATGAAAATACGTTTCACTAATATGAAAAATATTTTAAGCTTAGCCCATAATCCTTTTTTTTCAGATTTATTTCAAGGAAATTTAATGATTCAATAAAAAATTGAATAAATTTTTTATTGAAAATTCAATAAAAAATAGGATTTCCTACTACATGTTAGGATCTATGCTAAATGCTAGGTTACTAATAGAAAACAAGGTAGACGTGGACCTTGCCCTCATGGAACTTACCCAGTAAAAGAAAATGGAGATTTGTTTGTCATGAGTGTTGGTAGGTTTCAATGAGAATCTGTATGGGATTTAGTGTCTGTCCCATTTTCATCGCTCATAAATTGTTAACTATTGTTCATTTTATTAAAAGATAATACTCGGGGCGCCTGTGTGGCGCAGTCGGTTAAGCGTCCGACTTCAGCTCAGGTCACGATCTCGTGGTCCGTGAGTTCGAGCCCCGCGTCAGGCTCTGGGCTGATGGCTCAGAGCCTGGAGCCTGTTTCCGATTCTGTGTCTCCCTCTCTCTCTGCCCCTCCCCCGTTCATGCTCTGTCTCTCTCTGTCCCAAAAATAAATAAACGTTGAAAAAAAAAAAAAGGATAATACTCAAAGTGTTATGAGAAGTGAATTGTATGGTTTGGTGGGAGAATGTAAGAGGAACAGGGAAATGTTCCTCAGGGAGGCCTAAGAATGAGGCATTCACCAAGCGCGGGGCTTGAGCCTGTGTGCCCTTAAGGTCAGTCCTTGCTCTTCCTCTACCTGCTCCAGGGGATGACCTGTTGGCTGGTTTCTGAATGAAGCTAACCAGGGGGAGATTCTGGGTGGAGAAGAGAGAAAGGGGAGAGGGAGAAGCTAGAGTAGTTCTCTCCCACTTTGTGCTTAGGGGCTTAGCTACTAGCAGCTACATCTCAGTCTGGGTCCTGCTAGACCAGCCTATTGTAGTTCCTGCTTGTGCCAGATGAACCGGATACCGTGGACTTCAGAAACACACCTTCCTCCTCTCTTACTACACACCAGCCTTGACAGTGGCTTCCTGCTAGTGCTAATCTCCCTCCCCTGTTGGGCTTCTCAGCTCCTCCACCTCCCATTTAACCAACTTCTCTCCATTTACTTCTCTCTGTTATAAAAACTTGAGGTGGTTTTTGTTTGTTGGTTTGTTTACACCATGAGACACCAGGAAAAAACTGAGACTGAGTTGTAGATAGCACAGGCATGTTCTAGGAAGCACGGAGTATGTGAAACTCTTTCTATGCCTTATGGAAAGCCACCAGAAAACGTTGAGAATGTATTATTATTATTATTATTATTTTGAGAAAATAATAGTGTGCTGACACAAAAGTAAATTTTTATTAATAATCTTCAGTTGTGGTTTTTCAAAATCTTCAGTTTCTCCAGAGACAATTTTTGCTGGAATGTGAGCATACATTCTTTGATTCTCTGTCTCCCTCCCTGTAGTCTTCAAATCCCGGTTCCACCACTTACTTATTACCTGATGTTGTGTTAAGTTACTTTACCTCTCTGTGCCTTAGCTTAGTTATTTGTAAAATGAGAAATCGTAATAGCAACTCTTCTATTGTGCCTCATAAAGAGCTTAGAATGATGCCTATCATACAAGGAGTACTCTAAAATTGTGAGTAGTTATTATTATTATTTGCCAGTTGTGAAGGGGCAGGAAACTACTTTTTGCTCTGGAAAATGGGGAACAGTTTATTTGCTTTACCTAACCTAGACTTTAGGCAGACTTGCAGGGCTATGGCAAATGGAACTGGATGCTGAAAAGGTTTTGAAGGACCTTGCATGACATATAAAGTTTCATTAAATATCTGGAATATAAGGAACTGTCAACACTTAAGGGGATAGTTAATTATAACTATCGTTTCATAATTATTTTTTTTAGAAAATAACCTCTGATACCTTTGGGTAATAGAATTGGAAAGAGGTGAGAGTGGAGACTGGGAGGAATATAAGAAAGCTCTAGAAACCCTCCAGGACAGATGTCAACAAAGACACTGCTAGCCCATATGGTGCCTTTGCGCTAATTGAAAGGAGACTCCCCTTCCTTCATGCAGATGGAGCATCATGAAAGAACATATGGTTTGGTGAACAGACTTTCCAAGCCAAGAGTCCTTGTGCAGTTAACAAACTGCCCCAGTTTGCATAGCAAGCACCTCTAGACTTTACCCAGGACCTGGCAAAGGCAGTTAAGAATGAATAAAGAATAAGGTGGATATCAAATGAGACACCCTTATAGGCTAATACTTGACCTTCAATGACAGTCACATGGGGATGGGGCTCTCTTCTCAAGGATGTTTAATCTCAGTACAGGCATGAATTCCTTATGAATGGTGACAGGCAAGCATACAATAAGAGATTATAAGATATAGTAAGAAAATCCGTCAGTATATCCCACACAAAATATTAAAATAAGCGCGGCTCTCTGCTAATGAAACCAAGGACATAGCACAATGGTAGAAATATTACTTTGTTATTTATTTTGTGTTTTTTTCTTCAAGGCAATTCTTTCCGTGTCATCTTACTGTTAATTCTGTTTCTTCCTCATAAAAAAGAACAAATTTACTTCTTAAAAAATGCTTTGGAGCACTGTCAAAAAACTTTTGGATAAAAAGCCAAACATATATCTCATTTGTTATAGAGGAATACATTGTTTCATTCACAAAGCAAATATTTATTAACCACCTATTGGGTGGGTGGGTTGTCTGTGAAGTCTTTGACTGACTTTTACATGCAGGCCTGTAAGCTTTGTGTTCAGTTTGTGTTTCTAACCACTCCTTCTGAATAAGATGTAACGTGCAGTTTTTTATAATCAGAAATTTTTATTCTTTCTTCTTAAATGCACTCTGAGTGCTTCAAATTTGCAGACACACTTTGGCAGAACATGAGAGCAGATTGCAAGCATCATTACTTTGGCACTGTCAATAGCTTACCTAATTTAATGGGTATATTTTAGCACATTTTTCACTCGATTATAGCTGCCACAGATAGGAAGGCTACCCTCATGTGAAAGTCACAGCAGTGATGACAAGTATAGATGTCAATTCCAGAATTATGGACTGAGGCCTCCAGCTAAATCATTCCCTGAGACAGTTTGGCACATCTAGATTCATAAAAATAAGTGATGAATGCCAACTCTTTCTAATTAGGTGACAAGCCAAAGGTACAACCTGAATATAACTAAGTTCTAGAATAAACTTAACAGACATAAATAATTATAACTTTTTAAATATTTTATTCCTATTGTTCATATATAGTTTCAAATGTGCAAGTCTATTTAAAGAAATAAATACACTTACAAAAGTTGTTTGCTGAGGGAAGTTTAACCTAGTTTACACATCAGCTATGACACTGATTTAAAAAAAAAACAACATTAAAATTTGCAAGGAAAGTAATTTTAATTCTTTTTGTAGTCGAGACCAAATTATGTATCCTCTTTGGTCATAATGAAATTTTGAAAACCCAATTACATCTGTGAATTCAAAGATTATTTATTTTGCCTCACAACATCTACTAGAGGTATTTTAAAAGGCAGTAGCAGATAAAATTAACTGGGTAGTTTACATAAAAGTCAGAAGCAGAGGGAAAGCATAAACATGATACTAAGAACCTTATGTTTATCTTAGAAACGGGATAAAATATCAAAATATAGCAGCATGAGAAACTTCAGATTGTTTCATTCAAAACAATCTAGATAAGAAAAAATATATTTTAATTGTGCTTATTCCAGTTTAAATTCCTAATCGATACTTGCTTCCCAAATAAGAGTTGAGATAAGAAGAAACAGCAATCATTCTTGAAGCAGTCACTCTTATCACACAGAGTATGTGTCATAGACCTTACGATGCCTGCCTGCCAGTGCACTTAGGTAATGATGCCAGGTAAAAAAGCAAAGCTATCATTCTTAAGACAGAGCATCTGACTTTTCAACTTTAATAAGTTATTTCCGAATCCTTGCCCAATGTACTTATTTTATGAATTTTAGGTGCATTTTTAAAAAGATGGTAGCTGCTATTAGGCTACAAGAGCAACTGTACATGTTATCGTTTGCAAACAAGTGAAAGTTAAGTTAAAAGAGGATATGGCAACTTGCCTGCCACTTATTCACCGTTAATAAGTGGTAAATTGTTTTAATAACATAAATGGGTTACCCTTCTCAGAAATGAAATTAATAGAAAAATATACATTTTGATGAAAAATTATCAGAATTACCCACAGCAGATATGCTGGCCAGTATCTCAAAATTATTGGCTTCAGTGTGTGTACCCTGTTGCCTTTCATCATGATCAAGGTTTTCTTCTAAGATGGTATAAGATCCATATCTCACAACTAATTGGTCTCCTCAGGCCAGTAAGCAAATGAATCCCAGGAGTAATTAGGCAGGTTGAAAAAGCTATGAACTTGTTCAGATTTCTGTAATAAAATTCTGCTTAATAAATATTTAATGAAATTAATTACAAGAACTCACAGACCTTATATATATGCTTGAATACGTTTATTACTAAAAGATGTTTGTACAGGTTATGGATTACATTCAATTTTTAGTATAACAAGTCCCCCCAAACTGACTGTGACTTAAACCAGTATGTTTTATTTTTCTATACTTGTCTCCACTAGTAAGTAGTAGTAACAGGCTGGTGAAGTAGCTCAGAGATGTTGCCAAAAACACCAGCTTCTTCCAGCTGTCTACTCAGCCATATACTTTTTGTCCTGCTTATTGCCTGAATGTTGCATGTGCCATCGCTAACATCATATCCATGTGATAATCAGGATAAAAGGACAACACATAGAGAAGAGGGTAACAGTGTTTGCCTCTTTTAAACAGTTTCCTCAAAAGCCCCTAGACTTTGACTTATAGAACTTTAACCTGATTAGGTCACATTGCCACCCCTAGATTCAAAGGAGTTTGGGGCGCCTGGGTGGCGCAGTCGGTTAAGCGTCCGACTTCAGCCAGGTCACGATCTCGCGGTCCATGAGTTCGAGCCCCGCGTCAGGCTCTGGGCTGATGGCTCAGAGCCTGGAGCCTGTTTCCGATTCTGTGTCTCCCTCTTTCTCTGCCCCTCCCCCGTTCATGCTCTGTCTCTCTCTGTCCCAAAAATAAATAAACGTTGAAAAAAAAAAAACAAAACAAAGGAGTTTGGCAGATGTAGGATTTTAGTATTTAGGGAGCAAATACCTTGAACAAAATTGGGACTCTATTAGTAAAGAAGGGAGAAATGAGTAGAGGACATCACCAGAATGCTTCTGAGAGTTTGAAGCATTCACTTAAAAGAGATTTATTTCAGACCCAAACACATATGCAGATTGAAAGTGAAGAGATGGAAAAGCATTCATGCAAATGGAATTGAAAAGAAAGTTAGGGAGCAGCAATATTTATATCATACAAAATAGATGTTAAAACAAACACTATATAAGAGACAAAGAAGGACACTATATAATCATAAAGGGAATAATCTAACAAGAACATATAACAATTATAATTTTTTATGCACCAACATGGAAGCCCCAAAATACTTCAAGAAGCTAATAACAAACATAAAGGAAGTAATGAATAGTAATACAGTAATAGTAGGGGACTTTAACACTCCACTTACATCAATGGATAGATCACACAAACAGAAATATCACAAGGAAACAGTGGCTTTGAATGACACATTGGACCAGATGTATCTAACAGATACAGTCAGAACATTCCATCTCAAAATAGTAGAACACACATTCATTTCAAGTATGCATGGAACATTTTCCAGAATATATCCCACATTAAACCATAAAGCAAGTCTGAACATGCTCAAAAAGAGCAAAGTCCTACCATTTATCTTTTCCAATCACAACACTATGAAACTAGAAATCAGACACACATACACACACACACACACACACACACACGCACACGCACACACAAATCTGGAAAAAACACATGGAGGTTAAGTGACATGCTACTAAACAATCAATGGGTCCACCAAGAAATCAAAGAGTAAATGAAAAGATACATGGAAACAAATGAAAATGAAAACACAACAGTCCAAAACCTTTGGGATGAAGGACAAACTGTTCTAAGAGGGAAGTTTGTAGCAATACAGGTCTACCTCAAGAAGCAAGAAAAGCATCAAATAAACAACCTAACCTTACACCTAAAGGAGCCAGAAAAAGAATAAACAAAACCCCAAACCAGCAGAAGGAAGGAAATAATAAAAATTAGAGCAGAAATAAATGACATAGACACTAAAAAAAAAAAAAAAAAAAACGCAATAGGACAGAATAATGAAACCAAGAGCTGGTTCTTTGAAAAGATTTAAAAAAAATGATAAGCCTTTAGCCAGACTCATAAAAGACAGAGAGAGAGAGAGAGAGAGAGAGAGAGACAGAGACAGAGAGGATTCAAATAAACAAAATCAGAAATGAAAGAGAAGAAATAACAACAAACCCCACAGATAGAAAAGGATTAAAAGAGAATATTATGAAAAATTATACACCAACAAGTTGGACAGCCTAGAAGACATGGATAAATTCCTAAAAACATATACTTCCCAAAATGGAATCAAGAAGAATTAGAAATTTGAACAGAATGATTGCCAGCAATGAAATGGAATGAACAATCAAAAAACTCCCAACAAACAAAAATTCAGGATGAGATGGCTTCATGAGTGAATTCTACCAAACATTAAAAGAAAAGGTAATACCTATTTTTCTCAAACTATTTTAAAAAAATAGAAGAGAAAGGAAAGCTTCAACTTAATTCTATGAGGCCAGCATTATCCTGATAACAAAACCAGACAAAAGACTGCAAACAAAACAGAACTATAGGCCAATATCTCTGATGAACATTGATGCAAAAATCCTCAAAAAAATATGAACGAACCAAACCTAACAGTACATTAAAAAAAATTATTCACTACGATCAAGTGGAATTTATTTCTGGGATACAAGCGTGCTTAAATATTCACAAATCAATCAAATTAATATGTCACTTCAACAAGAGAAATGATAAAAGCCATAGGATCATTTCAATAGATATAGAAAAGGCATTTGACAAAGTAGAACATCCATTCATGATAAAAACCTTCAACAAAGTAGGTTTGGAGGGACCATACCTCAACATAATTAAAGCCATCTCTGAAAAAACCCACAGATAACATCATCCTTAATGAGGATGAGAGCTTTTCCTCTTAAGATCAGAAAAAACTGAGACCTTTGCCTCTAAGATCAGAAACAAGACAGCCATATCCACTCTCACCACTTTTATTCAACATGGTACTAGAAGTTCTTGCCACAGCAATGAGACAAGAAAAATAAATAAAAGCTATCCTAATTGGCAAGGAAGAAGTAAAACTTTCACTATTTGCAGACGACATGATACTAGAGATATTGGAGAAAACTTTAAAGATGCATCAAAAAATACTAGACCTGAAAAATGAATTCATTAAGGTTGCAGGATACAAAATCAATGTACAGAATTATTTGTATTTTTACAGACTAATAAGAAAGGAACAGACAGAGAAATTATGAAAACACTCCCTTTTACAATTGCATAATGACTATTAAAATACCTAAGAATAAACTTAAACAAGAAAGTAAAATACCTATACACTAAAACCATAAAACATTGATGAAAGGAATTGAAAATACAAAAAAAAAAAAAAAAAGAAAGAAAGATATTCCATGTTCATGGATTGGGAGAACAAATATTATTAAAATGTCCATACTACCCAAAGCAGTCTTCAGATTTAATGCAATCCCTATCAAAATACCAGCAACATTTTTCACATAGATAGAACAAACAATCCTATGGGGTCACAAAAGAACCCAAATAACCAAAGCAATCTTGAAAAAGAACGACACTGGAGGTATCACAATCCCAGATTTCAAGATACACTACAAAGCTACAATAATCAAAACAGCATGGCACTGGCATGAAAATAGACAAATAGATCAATGGAAAAGAATAGAAACCCCAGAAATAAACCCACAATTAATCTTTGACAAAGAAGGCAAGAATATGCAATGGTAAAAAGACAGACTCTTCAACAAATGACATTGGGAAAACTGGACACCAACATGCAAAACAAGGAAACTAGGCCACTTTCTTATACCATACACAAAAATAAATTCCAAATGGATTAAAGACCTAAGTGTGAGACCTCAAACCATAAAAATCTTAGAAAAGAGCAAAAGCAGTAATTTCTCTGACATTGGTCATAGGAATATTTTTTAGGTGTGTCTTCTAAGGCAAGGGAAATAAATAAATAAATAAATAAATAAAAAGTCATTGGGACTACATCAAAATAAAGAGCTTCTGCACAGAGAAAGAAACAATCAACAAAACTAACAGCCTGCTTATGGGGAGAAGATATTTGCAAATGACATATCCAATAAAGGGTTAGTATTCAAAAGAAACAAAGAGGGGTGCCTGGGTGGCTCAGTGGGTTAAGTGGCCGACTTCGGCTCAGGTCATGATCTCACGGTCAGTGAGTTCAAGCCCCGCATTGGGCTCTGTGCTGACAGCTCAGAGCCTGGAGCCTGTTTCAGATTCTGTGTCTCCCTCTCTCTGACCCTCCCCCGTTCATGCTCTGTCTCTCTCTGTCTCAAAAATAAATAAACGTTTAAAAAAATTAAAAAAAAGAAACAAAGAATTTATATAACTCAACACCAAAAATAAATCATTAAATTAAAAATGGACAGAAAACATAGAGATATTTCTCTAAAGAAGACATCCAGACAACCAAGAGACATAATGAAAGATGCTCAGCGTCTCTAATAATCAGCGAAATGCAAATCGAAACCACAATGAGGTAACACCTCACACCTGTCAGAATTGGTAAAATTCAAAACACAAGAAAGAACAAGTGTTGGTGAGAATGTGTCAAAAAAAAGAACCTTCATGCACTGATGGTGGGAATGTAAACTGGTACAACCCTTGTGGAAAACAGTAGGGAAGTTTCTCAAGAAATTAAAAATGGAATTACCATATAATCCAGTAATTTCACTACTGATATTTACCCAAAGAATATGAAAACAGGAATTCAAAAAGATATATGCACTTCTATGTTTATTGCAGCATCATTTTCAAAAGCCAAATTATGGAAGCAACCCAAGTGTCCATCCATAAATAAATGGGTAGTGGTGTCTGGGTAACTCAGTTAAGAATCTGACTTTTGATTTCGGCTCAGGTCATGATCTCACAGTTGTGAGATGGAGCCCCATGTTGAGCTCTGTGCTGGATGTGGAGCCTACTTAAGATTCTCTGTTCCCCTATCCATCTGCCCCTCCTCTGCTCATATGTATTCTCTCTCTCCCTCTCTCTCTCAAAAAAATAGATGACTGGATGAAGAATATGTGATAGGTATAGATATAATTATACACAGTGGAAGAGAGTATAATGCTAAGTGAAATAAGTCAGTCAGAAAAAGACAAATACCATACGAGTTCAACCTTATGTGGAATTTAAGAAACAAAACAAATGAACAAAAGGAAGAAAGAGAAAGAAAGAATCAAGCCAAGAAACAGATTCTTAACTATGGAGAACAAACTGATGGTTACCAGAGGTGAGGTGAGTGGGGAGTTGGGTGAAATAGGTGAAGGGGATTAAGAGTACACTTAACCATGATGAGCACTGACTAATGTATAAAATTGTTCAATTACTATAGTGTACACCTGAAAGTAATATAACAGTGTATATTAATTATACTGTAATTAATTTTTATAATAATTAAAAAGGAATTTGAAGCATTCCAAGAACAGTAACCAGCAAAATGGAAACATTCTTGCTTATCTGTCAAATTTTGAGATTTTACCCACAAATATTAATCTAAGAATTGCTATAATTATGAGTTCTTAAATTTATGAGATTGTATATAAGCCATAAATTGATCTGATGTCTTTTGTGATAATAATAAGCTATATAGGGGCACCTGGATGGCTCAATCAGTTAAGCGTTCAACTCTTAATTTTGGCTGAAGTCATGATCTCATGGTTGATTTTGGCTCAAGTTATGATCTTATGATTTGTGAGTTCAAGCCCCACATTGGACTCTGTGCTGACAGTGCAGAGCCTTCTTGGGATTCTCTCTCCCTCTTTCTCTGCCCCTCCCTCACTCTCACTCTCTCTCTCTCAAAATGAATAAATACTTAAAAATATATATATTCTATGTAGTAACATGAACAAAACTGCAAGTGTTTCAATGTTAATAAGGCTTGATGAGGTATCCTGCAAATAGGAAAGTATTATATAACAATTGTTATATGAACTTATATAACACTAGGTCTGACTAATGCTTTTTGCAACAATGTGACAGTTGGTTTAATTCACCTTATATTGAATGGTAACTTTTTCTTGATGCCTAACTCATATATTACCAGGTGACACTCCCTCTTAAATAGTGCTTTATAATTGAAAAAACTCCAAGTCTTATGTTATAATAAAAAAATTTATGCCAGCATTTGTTTATTTAATATTCATCAAATTGATTACTGATCTACCCCAACCACTTTCATTGACAGTGAGGCTATACTAGTGAACATGGTTTACTTTCTGCTCTCAGGAGTTGATAGTCTGACCTAGTGAATGCCAGTTTGAGCTCATGGTTGCCAGGATCCACAATTCCACAGGCCATCATTCACATTGCACTCTAAGTGAAAGATGCCTCCTCCCAGGTTGTTATAAAGAGAAGGCTTCAGGTTACTCACATGTGTATTACAAGAACTTCTCACTTTTCCACCATATTTGGGAAATGGAATTTTTCTCAAAGGGAAAAATGTTATAATGTTGGTTGGAGGATTAAATATGATTCCATATAGACATTTTATAGGTACAATAAATTTTAGTTTTAAAAGAAATGTTCAGTTCTTTTGATTAACAGCGTAGGTTCTGGAGCCACATTGCCTGAATTCAAATTTTGTCTCTGCTGTTTTCTAGCTGTGAATGACCTTGAGCAAGGAATGTCCTTCTCTATGAAATGTTGACCTTGTAGGGTTCTTGTGAGGATAAATGAGCTATGTAATTCCTGTAATCATACATTCTCAATACATTTTGGCTATTAGCTGATTACTTGATTCTGAGTTATTAAGGCTCAACATCCATTTTATTCAACAGTATTTGATAGATATTTTCCTAGCCATTTTATGCACTTTTCTTTGCCTTTGTTAATAAAATAAATATATTTTAAACTTTTCCTCATATTTAAATACCATTACTACAAATATTGACATACTACAATTTTTAATTTTCAGTAAAATTATCTCACATTTATTGATTACTTACTGAGCACAAAGGACTCATGTAAGCATTTAACATGTATAACCTTACTTGAGTCTCAGAACAAAGTTTGCTATTATGAAATTTAGAGGTTTCATTTTATTTTTGTTTTATTGTTGGTGTCTTTGCATAGTGTCAGCTGCAATTTATATAGTTGAGGATTTTTAATAATAGAAAATAAGTAAAAATAAATATTTTTAGTACTTTGCAATGAACACTGCTTACTAAGCTCACAAAAGCATTCTAGCTTAATGTTTCTCTGTGTTTTCTATAGGATAGGTATATCCCCACAGAAAGACAAGCTATGATTCTGACTTAGAAAGTTACCTCCACCCCTCACCACAACTGTAGCTATTTGATTTACTCCCTGTTGAGAATTAGTGCTCATTGGTATTTGGAAAAATTATGATAAACCAAGGTAGTACTTCATGTAAAAAATCCCCATCCACAGAAAATTATTTAATGCCAATAAAGAATTCCAAATTTATAGAAGAGAAGAGAATTTATAGAAGAGAATTTAAGAGTTAAGCTTTTGTATTAATGCAGGATTCTTATTTTTAAAAATCCTGTTCTATTCCCACACCATAAAGTCATTGTGTCTTCATCTCAATCCAAGACCACAAAATCTGAGTTAATAAAATCATCAATTAACCTTTGACAAAAAAGACTGATAGAGATGCAATCTGTGTCATTTTGCTAAGGATGTCATGACAAACTACTGGATGCCTTAGACAAAAGAAATTTATTTTCTCACAGTTCTGGAGGCTGTAAGCCCAAGATCAAAGTGACAGCAGGTTTGGTTTCTTCTGAGACTTCTCTCATTGGCTTATAAATTGCTACCTTTTCACTCTGTCCTTCAATGGTCTTTTTTTTAGTGTACATGTCACTGGAATGTCTTCACATGTCCAGGGTCCTCTGCTTATAAGGATACCATTAAGATTGGATTAAGTCCCATCCTAATGCCTGATTTTAATTTAAGCATCTCTTTAAGGACCTTATTTCCATATAGAGTTACATTCTGGCATATTGGGGATTAAGGCTTTAACACAATGAATTTTAGTCGAGCCCATAATACAATCTATTTAGACATCATTTTTCTTCCATACCTCCTTATTTATTATTACACTTAATGCTAAAATGCACAAAATAAGTAGTAATATGAAATAATATATCTTTTCATGTTGTAGTAATACATCATGATTTCTGATCAAGAATTTGCTATTATTTTAACAAACAGAGGGCAACTTATTTAAGTAGAAGGTCTAATAAAATCTTAGTTTTTGTGATGAGAGCCATTTCAGATTAGATAACGAAATTGACATATAATGTCATTAATGCATCTTTTTAAAAAAAATTGTTTAATCTTTATTTTTGAGAGAGAGAGAGAGACAGAGAGAGAGAGAGACAGAGTGTGAGTGGGGGAGGGGCACAGAAAGAGGGAGACACAGAATCTGAGGTAGGCTCCAGGCTCTGAGCTGTCAACCTGACGCGGGGTTTGAACTCATAAACCATGAGATCATGACCTGAGCTGAAGTCGGATGCGCAACAAACTGAGCCACCCAGGTGCCCCATAATCTATTTATATAACATTATTTTTTACCAATGCCCATTTAATAATGCTGGCTAGCATAGGGGAAAATGGCATTCTAGATCAAAAATTTAGGACTTGTACCATTCAATGCTAGCAAACACAACTTTGATTCAATACTAACAAAATAGGGTCTGATTGATTATTTTTAAAGACTGCTATGTAAAGTAATATTGCTTTAAAAATGATAAAATATGTTTTTGTATAAAGGATAGTACACTCAGGAAAGACTGTTTTCTTTGTTGCCATTTTACCTTTTAAATTTTCTACTGAAATTGAGCTGGGTTTATAAAGGAAAATATTTTTTTCTTTTTTTTTCCTCTCTTACATTTTCAGATAAATCTTGATTAAGAGCTTTTCTGCTCTATATTGGCTTTTAGTGTTTGTTTCCTTATTCACTTGTGCATATTATATGCTTATCATTATGGTGCTGCCAGGCACATAGCCCTCAAAATCAGTTCAGTGTGCAACACTTCTCACTGGGCAACACATTCAAATATATCCACCTATATTTACAATTGTACCTTCTTTCATTAGACATGGTCTCTGGTGCTATTTTTTGAATGCTTACCATGTGCTAGGAACAGAGGTAAAGTTTTCCTTTTGCTTTTTGGTATTATTTTTCCTTAAGCTAGAGTATTACCAATCTCCAACTTATCATGCTGGTCAAGAACGCCATGTTTTCCCAAAAGATCCTCTCCAAGATTATGCAATTCACTGGTCCCTTGCCATTGGAATTTCGCAAAGCAGGGGTATTTTTTTTTAATAGTTTGGACATTTTATTAGAATAATGATAAATTTACCACTTATTTTCACCACCATCATATGAAAAAGAACATCTCAACACCAAAACGTTGCTCAATGCAGAGTTCAAAACTTTGCTTATTATTCTCATTTTCCTAGTGAAGCTTTTGACATCCACAGTCCAAAATTTGGGAACCACTAATCTAGGAAAACAGAACAGAGAAAAAGAGAGGCAGTAAATATCAAGAGGACTAATTAAAGATCTATGTATAGAATAATGCATCTCTTCTGAACATGTTAGTGATTTTCTAATTAAAACATAAAAAAATGTTGCTGTGTAACATTTGAAAGAATGACATTTAGCTTATTTAGTATATGGTAATTGATAAATAGGAAAGAATATTTGTTAAAAAATGTGAAGTCATCCACTTCTGGCTTTAGTTTCCTAACAAGACTTTTCATGTTATTTAACATAACTTGTAATACAAACATTTCTCTCAAAACAAAAAGTAGAGTTTCAAAAGAACTTTTTCATTGAACAGAACTTTTAGAACCTAAAGACTGATTATATGCTGATAAATATCTATGATGTTAATTATAGTAGAAATAAATTAGAGTGACAATATAATGGAAAGTATCAAGAAATTACTATAATCCTTTACTACATCATAATTATTAAAAAATGAAAGAAAGAAAGAGAAAGAAAAAGAAAAGGAAAAAGGAAGACAAAAATATTTGATTAGAAGCAAAATCATAGTTGTTTGTTAAGGTATAAAAAGCCACAGTCAATTATAAACACAAAATTAGATACTTGCATTGTGAGTCTGTCTGCATGTGAAAGAGATACTGTTTACTGACCCAAATTCACATGACCTAATTTCTCACTCACAGTTGTGTGTTTCCTAATAGTAGTGATAAATGTTCCTGAGATATTATTACTATATGATTAATGTGAAGGACCAAACATAATATTTGTAAAGTATAATGACTAGTCAAAAACGTTATTATTATTTGTTTAAAACAATAATTTCTTGGATTCTTTATTTTAATGTTTACTTATTTATTTTGAGAGCAAGAGAGAAAGAGAGCACACAAGTGGAGGTGGGGCAGAGAGGGAGAGAGAGAATCACAAAGCAGACTCCTGGCTGCCAGAGCAGAGCCTGACATGGGGCTTGATCTTCTGAACTGTGCGATCATGACCCAGCCAATATCAAGAGTCAGATGCTTAACTGGTGGAGCCACCCAGGTGGCCCCAATCTCTTGGATTCTTAATGGCATTATCTTTTGCATAGATGACTTTATGTAAAGAATTATCAGTGCTTCAAGAAAATTCTTATAGGTAGAATTAGTTCAGAATGACACATAGAACCATATGTGGAAACAATATAGACAATATCTATATTGTCCAATTTGAAAAGTACTATAAAGATTCCCAAGGATCCCCTTCATCCAGGTGCTGTTTCTAAACCACCATAAGTAAAATGCATACATATTCTTTTGCCTGATACATCTTTCCTTTATAAAATATTCTAAGGGGTAATATTGATTGAATCCACCATAAAACGTTGTTGACTTACCCAGATCTGCAGAGACTGGGAGAAAGTGGAGAAAGCATGGGAAATGAGAGAAATGAACAAAAATATATTTGAGGGCTAATGCAGATTAATTTTTTTCTATTTAAAATGTTTGTCTAGGAATAATTTTGGATTTTTATCATGCTATCTTGCAGGTTCATTTATTTCCTGTTTTTCACCAAGTACAAATATTTATTGATTTATTAATATTGTAAATGATGGAAATCCATTGGTTAAAAAAATCTGTATACTAGTTTGCTAATATTCTCTGGTGTACCTTGTAGCAGCTGTTTTTAACTCATCACTTTTATACTAGTACCATGAGAATTTAATGGCTCTTACTTGATCTCAAAGTAATTATTTATATTCTTAGCAATATTATTCTGATACAATGCAAGGAAGCCAGGGTTAACAGAGGTCTTATAACATAGAGATTTTGAAATTAGAGAAATGTGAATTTGAATCCACTCTTTCCTACTTCCTATCTGTGTCATATCCTATAGCTTACATATTTAGCATTTCTAAGGCTCAATTTCCTCATATCTTGAATACAGTGGTAATATTTTAAGTAATTCCTATTAGTTTGTTTTCACTTTAGCAAAATATATCATGGTAATTGAATATGTTTGTTTTGTAAAAAAAAAAAAAATGTTACTTCTGTTATTGTCAGCATGAAGTACTGCATACCCTGAAAGAAACTTCCCATGAAAGCAATTTAAAAATCTGGATGAAATATAAACTACATTTCTTTAAATGAATTGCTGAGCTGGCTAGAAAATAAGGAAGTAGCCGAAAGCTAAATCAAGGAGAAGACCATGGAAGATAGGTAAGAATTGAAACTAGACTTACCCTAAGGCCATCTGCTAAACTGTAGGAAACATGAGCTCTTGTTTTAGTGTCTGGAAATGGCCAGGCAGTCAGGAAGTAAATCTTAGATATTCTCTGGACTAAACACACTCCAATCAGGACCTCAAAGAATCCTCAAAGATAAAATTTCCAAGAAAAATGAGCTCATCTTATAATGTCACAAAATGCATAAAGAAACCAGAAACCATAGGAAGCATGGCACTATAAATCAGTATCAGCAGAAACAAGAACCAAAATCATCAGATCACAAAGTTTTCAGACATTAGAATTATCTTAAATTTATGTGTTTTAAGAAATAAGAAATGAAAATGTGAGAAAAGAACAGGAGTCTATAATCACGTGGATTTATAAAATCACAATTGGCAGAACTAAAGAAATCAACAATGTATGATGAGGCATTCTGGGGCTAACAACAGCAAAGAGCCATTTTCACACCTGTGTCTAAAATAGCATGGAAAAAGACAGATTTTGAGAAACTTAAGAGAGCTGTCTTGGTAGCTATAGCAATGCATCTTCTGAAAGGAACTGCAAACTTTGGTAGAAGAATGCAACAGAGAAAATAAGTACCCCTGCCTCTCTTCTCTCACACTTAGTTTCCTGATGATACCTTTCACTGGTCAAACACACCTGGATGTCAAAGGCAGGGGGACTTTATTGATACATGACATAGAGGTTAGTGTCCCAGGACGCAGAGCAGAGTGGATGAAATGGGGCAAAGAAAGAATTTCCAACACAAGATGTTAAGAGATGTTTAAGATCGAGTGCAAAGGCCTAAATGCCATTTAAAGTTATAAAAAGAGAAAAAACAAGAACAAGCAATAATCAAAGGTACAATGAAAAACTTTTCAGAATTGCTAAAAGACAATAGATCTCAAATCAAAAAGCAAAGCCAATATAAAAAGAAATTTATAAATAGACAATGTCATAGTGAAACTGAAAAACAGAAAAGACAAAGGAAAGATCTTAAAATCAGCTAGACAGGAAAGAAAGGTTAATTCCCAAAGAAGAGTAGTAAATCATACCGGAATTCTTTACAGCAACACTGGGGCTGTAAGTTGGAAATAACACCTTCAATGAGCTCTAAGCTCTCTGTCCACATTTAATTCTTTACCTTGTAGAGATATCTCTTAAGAAGAGGTACAAAATGTAGACATTTTCAGATGAGCAACCAAGAAGTTTAAAATCTCCTGACTCACTTCGAAGGCAATTTTAAGGGATGAACTTCAGGAAGAAGGATTCTTATCAAAGGGAGAATGTCTGAGATGGAAAAGAATAATGAAACCAATATTAAATACATGAATATATCTAAACATAGAGGTCATAATTTCCAAATGAGAACACAAAAATAAAATGAAAATAGAAAAAAAAACCCTCAATTTGAAAGAAGAAAATAGACAATCTGTATAAATAGAAAGCACAAAATAAAACTGCAGGAATAAATCCAAATTATTTTCAGTAAAATCAGACAAATGCAAATATAACATTCTGATTTCAAAATGAATTTGTAAAAAGCTAGACTTAAAATACACAATATTTTCTTTCCAAGAAACAGAACTTACTTATAAAGACCCAAAAAATTTTAATCCAAAAGTATGGAAAGTGATATTCCAGGCAATTGCTATCCATGAGAGTTCTTGCAACTGTATTATCAGATAATTAGATTGTAAGGTAAATAGCCTTATTAGATCTTAAGATCACTACAAAATGACAGAAGATTCAATTCATCAGGATATTATAGTTATAGCTTCTATATACTCAGTAATATAGACTCAAATTGTATAAAACAAAAAAAAAATGACAGAAGTGCAAGGAGAAATAGACAAATTCACCAGCCATACAGGGAAAGTAGTCATACATTTCTCACTAATTAATATATGTAAGCAAAAACAAAAAACATCAATGCTTAGATAATGATAATATACATTCTTTTCAAAGCACACATGGACTTTACAGTCAATAAGCAATTAATTTTACAAATAAGTAGATTAAAAGACTATGTTGCCAGTTGATAAGCCCTAGGGTAAAGGAAAAGCACAACAGGGCAAGAGCGATCAGAAGTATTGGTGAATGAGTGAAATATTGGGAGAGTTGCTCAAAGTATGGTATTAAATGTGGTTGTTAGGATAGACATCATTGAAATAATGTAACCTCTGAATAAAGAATTGACAAAGTGAAGGGATTCTGCACAGAGGACACTGCCAGAGTAAGGGCCTAAGGCAGGAGCATAGTGTATATGCTCAATTGGATTGACTAAGAGGGAGAGAAAGGGGTATGAGGAGAGGCACCATAACAAAGGGCCCCACAGGCCATCTTAAGGACTTTGGCTTTTCATGTGAGTAAAATCTGAGTCCTCAGAGTGCTGGGAACAGTGCAGTGCAAGATCTGACTCCTAATTCAAAAAGACTTGTTGGGTGCCAAATTGAAAATAGACCATAGGGAAGCAAGGGTTGTACCACAGACCCTGTGAATGTTTGCTCTAATATTCTTTTAATGGATAATAATGTATTTACATATGTACAACAGTAGGCAATAGAAGATAAGGAAAAGGAAACAAACAAAAAAGCAAATCCCTCTGGCAGGGTAATGGGAAGACATTGTGACAAGAAATGCCAGGTGAGAGGTTCTGAGGTAAAATAGCCATGCACCATGTGACATGATCCTTCCTTTGATCGATAAATTTTTAGAAAAAGCAGAAAGATTTTTTAAATGCTCCTAGAAATAGCAAATAATTATGTGATGTCCATCTGAGTAGTTCAGGCTGTTTGGGTACTCAGCCTCAAATAGGAACTTAATTGGGTTTTTCCCAGAAATCTATCTTCCTAGATGAATCATCTTGACTTCTCTTTCTTAGTAAAACATACCACATATTCCATATTCCATAAAAGATTGAAAGTGTTTATGCTTTAAAATATCCTAGAAATTTTAAATATGTTTCTGATTATGATGTCATCTGCTTTTGTCGTCAGTAAGAATTATAGCCATCAAACAGTACTCACTTGATTAATCATAACAGTTCATTTATTTGAAGAACATTTTGAATATCTTCTGTGACTCTGCACCATATGCAACAATTTTAGAGAAATTACTAGAACATTGTCCTAATATTCAAAAAAACCTCAGTGTAGTGACCGTGAACCTTTGACCTGTGGGCCTTTTCTGTGACTAAAAGAGATTCATCAGGAACAGAATGCAGAAGAACAGGCTGAAGACAGAGAACTACAGGGAAGAACATGGTCTTCACATCCCTACATTGCAAACAAAGACTGATGCCATTCTATTTATATATTATACTATATGGTTAGATATTTATGCACATTTTGAGAAGAATAATATTTATTCATATTTGCCAACTCTCCCCATTTCACTTTGAGAAAGGAATACATTCTTTTCTTGCAAAATAAATACAGAACTTTCATATACATTTTTTCCTGCATCTAAACAACTACCTTATGTGATAGTAATCCCCCGTCTGAGACTTAAGAAGGCTCCTAGTGAAAGTGGAATCATCTTAAAAGGAGCAGAGCTGTTCCTTCATTTAGGCAGCTGTGCCGAGGTGGGAAGATCAGCAGGAATCCAAAAATATGGACATGAGTCTGGCTTTGTGCTGACCTTGGGTAAATGAGTCTCAGTTTCTTCATCTGTAAAATACTAAGTTCGCAGGCTCTTTATAAGGAATAAATAAATATATGAAAATGTTGTATAACCATACATCACATTAGAACTGTAGAGGACATACATTTATTTCTAACACCGTTTATTCATTTAATCACTTAGAAAGGAATATTTAATTTCCATTGTAGTCTATGAATTGTGCTAGATCCTCACAGAGGAGACAATTCTGCCCTCAAGGATTGTTAGTGGAGGCTGGGGTGATAAGATATATGCATAGGACCCTTAATAGGACAGAGACAGAAGATAGTTGGGGAAGTGGGCAAAATCATAGAAGGCTTTTCAAAAGAGAGATGATTCTGTATTCTGGTGGCATTAGTATTCTCCTTTCATAAATGTTGACTCAGGTGTCTTTCTCTTCTTTAAAGTCAAAGGATGGGTGGAAAGAAAAGAATGTGGAAAAGGAATCAAACTTAGGCTTATAAATGTATTTTTAAATTTTCTTAATGTTTATTTATTTATTTTTGAGAGAGAGAGCACGCACACAAACGGGGGAGGGGCAGAGAATGAAGGAGACCACAGAATCCAAAGCAGGCTCCAAGCTCTGAGCTGTCAGCACAGATCCCGATGTGGGGCTCAAACCCACAAACTGTGAGATCATGACCTGAGCCAAGTTCAGGTGCTCAACCAACTGAGTCACCCAGGCGCCCCAAGGCTTATAAATGTATTAAATTGTAATAATTCCTAGATGGCAGGTAATTTAATTATATTTATGGATTTCAACTTATTCAAAATACAATTTTTTAGAGAAATAATTGCCATATGCTATTAAATTTTAAGAATGATGGATAATTCATATATAATTTGTAATGTTATCATAATCTGAGTGGTAATATTACTGAAGAACCTAGCATTATTTTCAGTATCTTTTAGAATCTTTTTCTTTGCATAATTATGTTGATTCAACTTTAGGACTACTTTATGAATTCTTACCTTTTTTTTTAATGGATATATTTCTTCCTCATTGCCAGCTCTCTGTCTTTGCTCTTGAGAGTGGTTTGGATGTATTGATTTTATTTTTTATTATGCCTTCTTCACATTTTTGTCATCCTGTGAATGTCATTCATTTTTGTAGGTGAAAGTCTCTGTTAATTTAGCCACTTCATTTGTATAATTTTAAGGAATTTTTTTTCAATAACTCTGAGTTTAGTGAACTTAATTGATTATCCTTTTGTAATTTTGGCAATGAATATGCTCTTAAGTCTTGCATGTAACTATTAATTTATGTAAGGACTTTCATAAGGGAAGCTTGCTACACCTTGTACCAACTGAATTTGTCAATAAAATACCTTCATATAGATAACAGACTTCTGATACAATATTATTCTGTGTATGGGTAAAAAACAAAAATATTTTTTCTTAAATAGGAAAGAAGTAAATCAGTTTAAAACTAGAATTTTGTCAATAGTGTGCTTTCCTGAATTTATGAGGAGCTTGACTTTTTTCCCATTGCTAACACATGTTCTTCCCATTAATTTCATAGATTTTTATGGGACAATTGTCTGCTGTAACCTCTATAAAGTAAACTATATGTAACCATCCACTTTTCAGGTCTGATTTGTGGTTTACAAAAGGTAGAAACAATATACTGTAGACTTTTCATCCCTTAAATGGCCATGTAAAAACAAGCTTCTACTCTTTGAAACTATTGATGATCCCTGCAGTTTTGGTAAATCATCACTGGCCCTAGAACTCAGACATGTGATACTTTCCCAACTCAAAAGTGTGCTGTCTCTTTCTGTTCTGTTAAGCATTTCAATCTCTTTTCAAGCAGTTTAAGTGTAGTTAAGAAGTGATTTCTTTTCACAATAATCTTGCTCTTTAACTTCAGTTTGTCCTTATTAAGTATCATCTCAACACATTTGGCTGAGATAATTGGGTATTGATTATCTTTGCTATGTCATTTGCAGTTCAAATTGGGTCTTTATAAACATTCGAGACTTTTTAATGGCTATTGTTTGCTCAAGGTGCATGCATAGTTTTATTCTGGGGTTTGGTTCACTGTGCTGAATTTGGGCTGAACTTCACTCACAAGAAAACAGCAGTTCAGTGATAGAGCAAGAGCACTTCCATTGCTTCTTCAACTTTTTCCCTTGTTTTCTTGAATTCTAAGCCAATTAAGGAATTCTGAAACTTGGCTTCACTTGGGGTCACTTGGCTTTAGAACTTGGTGAGGTTGGATAGTCACAGCATGCTGCTGCCTAATTCTTTGATTCCTTTGGGCAGGACAAACTACAAATCATTATTTCCAAAAATAATAGAAATCTTATCCTTGCTTCTTCCGTATGCATGCTTAAGCACACTTTAATTTTTTAATCCCCATTATTTGTATTTATTTTAGTTTACTATGAATATTTTTGTTGAGTGCTCAGCCATACAGAAGAATAAATTAAAGTGACAATTATTTGTAAATATTCAATATTTTAAGATCTTTGAATATCTATGACTCACTTCGTAAAAATCTTACCGTACAAGACCCTAGCAAAAAAAAAAAAAGAATAAATATTTTGTATGCATGGTGGCATGTGAAATGAAGAGGGATTTTTAGAAGTCAAAGGAACAGAGTTCAAGTCCTAACTCTGGCCTTTCTGTGTCACTTTGCACGTGTCACTTGGTAGCTCAGACTTCCAATTGTCTCATCTATAAAATAGTGACATACTAATATCTGTTTCAGAATTGTCATGAAAATGAAATGAAATAAGATATGGGGAAACATTTTAACAACCGCAGTGCACTATATCAAAGCTCTCAAATAGTTTAGAATCTATATGAGTAAAGGGCACAAAAACTGAAATGGAGACTAATACTAACTTGAAAATTGCTGGTTACTCTTCCAACATTTAATAGATATAATATGGAAAATTCAGAAGGCAAGCACTGAATATATTTGAAGTGGTTGGATTTGTTTCTGAGTGGAACTGGGACTGAAAAATCGGCCTTCAGGGATGGCACCTGGTTCTGCTGGTGAAAGTTCCCACAGAGCAACGTCATGCTAAGGAGAGCAGCTCCCTCATCACCTACCATTCCTAAGCCCTGCAACGAAGGGAATCCAGGATTGTCCAACCCGCTCTCTGATGTCATGTAGCCTTGGCAGCTGGTGGGGAGTGCAGTGCTGAGAGGCTGTTATTGAGCTCAAGGTATGGGTAAAATTTGTAATGGAAAAGAAGAATCTTCCAAATGTTCCTGCTAGGAAGGAGCAGACTTCATTCATCCATTTATTTATTCAATCTTTTGTTAAGTATTTATGGAGTATTTACTGTAGTCTAGGCACTGTGCTAAAGAATACCATGGAAGATGGAGTGCCTGTGGAAAGAAAAAGATGTTTGACTTTTGTCACATGATATATATTTTAATCTTTGGACTCTGATGAGTTAAAAGGTAGTATGCTCTTTACCACAAAATTATTGGGTAAATTTTCTGATTGTAGTCAATATCATATATATAGCTCTGTACTCTAACAGAAATGCTCCTTGTATATGACTGTTAAATTTGAAGGCAACAAATGCTACCATATTTTACTATATATCTTACTGAGCTTCCTACTCATATTGATTGCTATTTTAAATATAAGGGGTTGTGTTCATAGGTATGTAGTTTATTGTGTCTAATTCTGCTTATAATCAAATAAAAGCTCAATGGAAAGTAAGTCTGATTTTTTTAAATGTCTGTATTTGTTCAAGGTTATTTAATTAAAAATAATTATTAAGACATACTTGAAATGTTTACTGTTTTAGAAACCAAGTCAAGGATATTTACTCTTTATAATTTATTTTATATGTACTTAACTGATTTAAAAAATTCCTTCAGGAGTCCTAGGGAGCCTACAGAGCACAAACAAAGAGACTTGCAAATACTCAATTCATTGCTTGTGTGCTGAACTTCATTTAAGGGCTTTATCTAAATTGTCTATTCATCAAATAAACCCACTAAGCACTATATTTCTCCAGTTTGAGGTGTGTTCACAAAGCAGCAAATATAGTAATAAGCTTCAGTGAGAAGGGAAAAATTAGCCTCAGTATATATTGTATCTTGTAAGCAAAACAAGTTGATTTTCCTTTTTAATCCATTTCCTTTATGTCATGATTAAATCACTCTCCCAACACACACACCAGTTGGGGCACCCGGTTCTGCCGGTGAAAGTTCCCACAGAACAGCATCACACTAAGGAGAGCAGCTCCCTCATCACCTCTCATTCCTAAGCCCTGCAACAAAGGGAATCCAGGATTGTCCCACCTGCTCTCTGATGTCTCTTAGCCTTGGCAGCTGGTGGAGAGTGCAGTGCTGAGAGGCAGTTATTGAGTGCAAGGTGATGGCCTAGTAGGAAAGTGTTAGGAGGTGCTGTTGAATGACTGAGGGGAAGCACATAGGTTGGGGATAAGGGAACAATAGCAATATTTAGGAGGTCACTCACTAGTTTAACTACCTGAGTCATACCCAGTGATCCCAGAGCATACAATTTCCCTCATGGAAGGATTAGGAAAGGCAGGTTTATTCATTCATTCAAGCAGAAAATAATCCATGAATGCCAAACACCATGCCCATTTCTTCACTCCACCAGTAAGGTGGAAAATAAAATCAACATCGTCTCTGCCTTCATGGGGCTTATACTCCAAGAGGAAAGCAGACATTAAATAAAAACTTTGGAAGACTAATATATAATTGCAATTTGTGATAACTGTTATGATGGAAAACTTCAGGCTGTAGGATGGAACCATATTTTGGGATCTCATTAGATTAAGGTGTCAAAGTGATCCCTTATTATCTCAAAAAGTGATATTATAATGAAGACTAGAAGGATGATTAAGAATTCTTCAGATAGGGCCGCCTGGGTGGCTCAGTTCGTTAAGCATCCAACATTTGATTTCAACTCAGGTCATGATCTTATGGTCGTGAGATTGAGCCACACATCAGACCACTTGGATTCTTTCTCTCCCTTTCTCTCTGCCCCTCCCCTGCATGCACGCACTCTCTCTCACACACACTCTTTCTTTCTTTCTCTCAAAATAAATAAATAAACATTAAAAAAATCATTATTCAGATAGGAGAAGAACTCATTTAGTGTTATATGTAGAGGCCCAGAGATAGGAATGAGTTTTAAGTGCATATTGAAGGCACTTAGATGTACTACAGGCAGAGTTCCATAGCTGAATACCATAGTTGCATGAAAAAGTGTTTTGTTTAATGTTTATTTATTTTGAGAGAGAGAGAGAGCTCATATGAATGGGGGAGGGGCAGAGAGAAAGAGGAGAGAGAGAGAGAATCCCAAGCAGGCTGTGCTGTCAGTGTGGACTTCCACTCAGGGCTCAATCTCATAAACCGTGAGATCATGATCTAAGCCAAAATCAACAGTCAGACGCTCAACCAACTGAGCCACCCAGGTGCCCTGAAAAAGTGTGTTTCTGCCAAGAGGCTCCTAAGAGGTCACTGTGAACCAATTCTAGGTTGAAGAAGAGTTCAGTTGTTCATTTGTCTCTAAAGACCTTCATGTGGAATACTTGTCCAAGATCTTACTTCCCTATCAGGGGCACCCAGGTGGCTCTGTTGGTTAAGGATCCAACTTCAGCTCAGGTCATGATCTCACAGTTCGTGAGTTCAAGCCCCACATTGGGCTCTGTGCTAACAGCTCAGAGCCTGGAGCCTGCTTTGGATTCTGTGTCTCCCTCTCTCTCTGCCCCTCCTCCACTCTCTCTCAAAAATAAATAAACATTAAAAAAAAGATTTTACTTCCCTCTTATTGACTAATTCAGAATTCTTCAGTGGAGAATTATATTTTTACCAGTCATGTGCTAAACGGGGACTTCTAGGCCTGTCGTGCTATCTACTACAGTAGTCACATGTGGCTATTGAAATTGAAATTTAAATAAATTAAATTCAATAAAATTTCACAAATCACAAATTCAGTTCCTCAGTCACACTAGCCACATATTCAGTGCTCAATAATTGAATATGGCTAGCAGCTACTGTCTCAGCACAGATATTGAACATTTCCATCATCACAGAAATTTCTATTGCACAGTTCACATAGTAGCTAATAGCCTGGGCTCTTGAGTCAGACATATCTAGATTTAAATCCTGAATGTTGCACTTACTGTATGATGCTAAGCAAGTTACTTAACATGTCTGAAATTCAGGTTAACCATGAATAAAATAAGGATGACATAGATAATACATATATAAAGAACCTAACATAGCACCTGACACATAATGGACATTTTGGAAATACTTACATCTAACGGTTCTCTTCTCTTAACCAAACACCTTTGTCTTCCAGTGACTCAGTCGTTCTCCCTCATCTTCCTCCATCCAGTACAAATTCATTTCAACCATATTTATACCCAAGTTTCACTTCCTTTTTCAACTAGTCATACTCCCAATCCAACCCACAATTCTAAATTAATCCAAAATTGTTCTCTGTTCCAGCTGAGTCTGCCAAACCTTGTTGGAGGAAATCATTTCACTGTTGAGATTATCAGCCTTATCAGTGGGCAGCCTCCTGGTTCATCTGGTGGACTACCAGAGAACTTGGCAAGCCTTTAACAATATCTCTTGGGCTAATCTTCTCATTTTTGATAGTACCTGTCCTAACTGCAGTCTTTTCACCTTTGTATCAGCAAATGGCTATATCCTGGAATGACTTCACTGAACTTCCCTCCCCTGTATCTCCCAAGTGTATATTTTTTATTTATAGGGTTTCCCAAAAGCCAGTTTTGGGATCAGTGTAAGGCTACTTTAGAAGTATTTGATTCATGTTAAAAAATACATCTACTTGGACCTGACCCCTGCCTACTGAATGAAAATCTTTAGTAGTGGGAATGGGGGAATGTGTACTTGTTTAAAGCTCCTCAGGTGATTTTGTGACCTAAATTTGGGGTACACACCAAGAGAGCTGTAGACACCTTTGCTCATAATCTCTGATTGCTTTTTCACACTCTTTAATATTAATGTGGCTGTCTCAATTTCTTCCCAGCAGTTGACATGTAGGCTGCACTTTTCAGAGCTCTTCAATGAGTTGTTAGAGCATCTGTCTTGCCTGTGGTCATCACACTTAATCTCTCCTTGCTGGCACTGTTAACACACTCCCACTGGCGGCTTGCCAAGTTTGAAAGTAGCAAGAAAAGCTCCTTTGCTGTGTCCTGGCTGTGCTCCAAAGCTTCATTTTTGGTCTTTTTGTCTGACCATTTAATGCAAACTGTAGATCATAGATGACACCGGTGGAAGAGTTCATGTAACCAAGAGTGTAATCTCAGGAAGATGGAAGCCTCAGTTATGTAATAGTTTGGACATGAATATTGCTCTGTAAAATTTTAACTTAATTCAAATTGTGTTTTCTACTGGGCATAACATTTGGCATTCCAGAGAAAAAATGAACTTTCAATGCTTTTTACAATTTTTTTCATCTATTAGTGTGTTGTATATATCATTTATAGTGAATTTCTTGGCTCCAGTTATCTTTTTGGCGGTTGTCAAAAACTTAAAATGTAATGAGTTTGAGCCCCTCGGGCTCTGTGCTGACAGCTCAGAGCCTGGAGCCTGCTTCAGATCTGTGTCTCCCTCTCTCTCTCTGCTCCTCTCCTGCTCACACTCTGTCTGTCTCTCTCAAAAATCAGTAATAAGCATTAAAAAAATTAAGTAATTAAATAGTCACTGATAGAAAGGAACATTTTAGTGAAAATAGCTGAAAGATCAAAAATGAACATGTAATTAGCAAATAAACTTATATACGAATATATATGTATATATATACTTGTGTAGTGTTATATTTATATAAATATCTAATATGTATACTATTTATATACAGGCATAGATTAATGTAAATATTGCTGTGTTTAAGAAGAACGTTGCCACTAATTATTCATTACACAGTAGAATCTCAAGTATCAGTTTCCTAGTGGAATTATAATGAATAATCATAGACTCATGGAAATAATGGATTAGGAAACAAGTAGAAAAAGATAAAAAGTCAGAGAATCTTGATTAAATCTCAGTTGAACCTTTACTTAACGTGTGGCCATGAGCAGGTTACTGAACATTTCTGAGCCTTAGTTTCCTCATTATAAAATAACCTTTCAGGAGGTTGTTGTAAAGACAAAATGGAATAAACGATAAATGGTAATACATTATAAGATAAATTCACTTGTTGCTAAGGTCAAAGGGCACTGTACAATTCTGAAATATCTTATAAATTCTCTAAGAATACATTATGTAGCACTTTAGTTAATTTATGGGAATAGCAACTCACTTTTATCCATCTTAGTATCCTTGAAAGATTATCATATAGTAAATCTTAAATCTTACTAAATAAAATGAAGTATATTTTATTAAGTTCTTTATTTCTGAAAATTGGCAATTCATATGCATGGATATTTTGTGTTTTGCTAATAATCAAAACATTTATTTAGCCAGAATTTCTTTTTTCCTCAACATTGCCATCTGCTCTTTTTCTTTGTTAAATAAAGGCCAGTTTTCATACTTTTCCTAACATACTAGACATTTAAAATTTTAGTATATGATTTCATTTTTACTTGGGATAGTTAGGATAAATAATGGCTATATTTGTTGAGCCCTCAAAGTGTGATGGACACAATGTAAACTGTTTTACATGTATTTAATCCTCACAACAGTCCTATGAAATGGCTTGTGTTCCCCATTTACTGATGAAAAAATAAGGCGCAAAATAGGTTATCTTTCTCTAAAATCATCCTTTCATAGACAAAATGGAAGTTTGAACTTAGGCAGTCTGATTCCCAGAACCTAGGCTCACACATTTAAGCCATTGCTAATATTGCATAATCTGCAGATCTGCTTGTGAATGTTCTCAGAATACAAGCTTTGGTCACCATGATTCCTGGGGAGATTGACCTGGAGATTCTTGGGTCCAATAGCAGCCATATGAGTAAAACTCTCCTGGAGCCCTAGTAGTGCTTCCTGACTTGTTCTATAAAAATAAAAAAATAAAAAAATAAAAAAATAAAAAAAAAACCACCATAATTATATGGAATCAATTTCACATATTCAGTAGTCAGAGATACAAAAGGAAAAATAATAACCCATACAAGAGAGTGGTTTACATAGATTCTGATCAGAATAAGCTGTCTGAGTAAAATTGGTTTCTAAAATCACATCACAATTTTATGCAGACATTTGTATGTACAGGTTATGTTTATTTTTTTTACTGTCTTGAGCTTGTAAATACTAGTGAATAATTATTAGTTCACTTAAAGTTATTATTAGATCTAATTGTAATTTGTATATTTGCTGAAACATATAATCAAAATTGTGCATTGAATTAATTCAAGAGTCAGAAACTAGAAAATTTTATATAATTTAGTTTATACAGCTAATCCTTATGGTTAAACTGTAGGGACAGGCCTGAAAGCTAATTTTCCTCTCATAAACAGTGCTAGAGTAAATTATGTCTTAAACCCTTCAGGTTTTTGCTTTGTTCCCTGTCACTGTATTGCTATAACCTCAAGAGAAGTAATTCTTTTTCTCAGTTGAAATGAACTTCAAGTGAAACTAAGGCCCAACTTACCATCACATACTAAGAAACATTTTCTTGTACTTTATATACACAGGCATGTACATTTGAACGTACATTGACACACATATACACACACACAGAAGCCCCTACAAACAAATGGATTAATTTCGGGAAGTATATTGAAAAGTGTTTTTAAGGACTAATGACCATTTCCCATAGAAATAGTGTTATGTTACTACCCCACACAAAAGATTATTTATCTCACATTTTACATAATTTTAAATAATGCTTTTATGGGATTGTCCTCTCCTAATTTTGCCCCCTAGACACCAGAAACATAATCTTCTGCGCCACTAACCCTAGGAGACCCTACACCACTATCGCCCGTAATAGCCATGCTGTTTTCAATGGTATATATGCTTTTGGCCATCTGTTATCAAAACCAGTGATATCCCATTAGAATAATCTTGTAGATGTTAAGAAGCTATGTTTATATTTTCAAAGTGATAATAGATGGTTTTGTTCTGAATTTTCAAATTCTGAACTCTCAGTAGTTTTTTAGTGTTATCAAAATGAGTAGACTATGTACTGGTGGCACAAAACTATGTTTACTGAAACCAAAAAATACTGAACACAAAGTATGTGCTATAAAATATGCTAATCCAACTTACATTTAATTCATTTATTGTTATTCTCCAGTTGTCAGCATCATATATTGCTAGTAGCTGAGAAGTTACATAGGGGATTTCAATGCACAAATTTGGGGATGGGGGGCATTCAGTTCATAGCAACCTGTAATTGGAGAGTGGGTATATGAATTTTGTCTACGTGGTGTTTTTTAATTTTTTTTAAATTTAGAACTCCTTGGAAAAGCTAAGCACTCTCCACTTGCCACAGTCCCTGCCACTCCCTACTGTCTCATTCCTTGACAGACACTTAATAGTGTTGTCTACCAAGCCTTAGTAGATACTTGAATTATTGACTCTTGATTTAGACCATTTGGAGAGTCAAAATTTATAAAGATTTTGGTATTAAATTTAGTTTTGATTCTCTCTTATAGGATGGAGAACCTAATAAGGGGAAGGAATCCCCCACAATATCAGAGAAGTCCTTGTAAAGAAGTTCGTGCAGCACTCAGGAAGAGGCCTGAAGAAGAGTGTAAGTATGTTTAATAGGGTTATGTTCTAGATAGAGTTTGGTGAGTAGCATTTACAATAAAAGATTAACTTTTAAGTGATTAGTCAAATAATAGAAGTACTTAATAAATATTTATTGAATCAAATTGAATTTATTTTTAAAACCGTATGACTATATGATGCCTTGATTCAGACACTAGGAATATTGTTCTGTTGACTGTTTCTCTTGTACATCAAGATATTCTACTGATAATTGGATTCCATGTTCAAATGAGATTGGAAAAGCCTGCATAGTCTACCACGTCTTTCTTAGATATTCATACTATGAATATTAATGTTTCTGAGGAGTCCTGATGTAAAAGAAACTTTGAAATGTGTTTCAAATCAATAGTTTCCGGTTTCATTTGACCACAACACTCTTTCAACGTTTTTTAAAACTGAGAACCCCTTGAAAACCATTGCATTAGACTAAAGAATAAATATCTAATGGTAAACAAAACCATTGCTCAAAAGGAAACATTTGATCAAAAACATTGATCAAAAGGAAACAATCAAATTTACGAAAATATTTTGAAAGATGGAAGTCATATATCTTACCATAAAATCATTTTATTCCATCTGCAGATTAGTAAATATTAGAATATGGAATTGTCTATGGAGACTGTATTTTAATATTTCTAGCCTGTAGCAGTGTTGGAGACATTTGACATAATATTTGCATTTTAAGTTTATAAGATGACCAATAATACTAACTTTCCTCTTGCTATTTGCATATAATTATTTTCAGGGAACTAAAACACATTCTATTATGACCAAAATGTATGCGATTTTTTTTCCTTTTACAGAAACTTACATTTTATAAGGATAGAGCTAATGTGGTTGGTTCACTGGCATATGTAGTTTAATTGACTTTTTAGATAATATTGGCATTTTAAATTAGTTTCGAGTATGCAGTTCTGAGTAAAGACCGAATAATTAGAACTGGGCACACTCATGGCAGGTAGAGTGTTTTCATTCTATTTTGTTTTATTGTAAAGTTAATAGACAATCTGATTGGGTTATCATCTATGTCATTCAGGATAGTGGTAGTTTTTTTAGTGTTAGTTTTCTTTTATTTCATAGATTTATGGCTTTTAACACTATAACAATATCCAATTAAAACTAAAATTTGAAAATGAAAATTGAATTCTGGGCATGATAAAATTAAAACTATAAGAAGCAGACTCTTACATAAAAGTACTGCTCTTTTATTGGGTTCATAGGGAAGCTCTGGGGTTTCTCCTCTATGCTGGTTTAACACAAATAGCTTAGTTCTCTATAAGTTTTATTTTAAAACTTATAAGAGAGTTTTGTGAATGAATCTACCAATGATTCTCTCAGAATTGCTATTCAACATATATAAAGTGTTTTTTCAAAACTCTGAGTTAGTCTAGGTCAGAGGTTGACCATTGAGTCCATTGACCAAATCCAGCCTGATACTTGTTTCTGTAAAAAAAAAAAAAATTTTGAAACATAGCCATCTCTGTTTCTTTAGGTATTGTGTATGGCTGCTTTCACACTACAGAGGAAAAGTTGAGTAATATGACAGAGATTAGATGGCTCACAAAGCAAAAAGTATTTACCTGATTCTTTACAGGAAAGGGTTTCTAAAGCCAGATCTGGGCCATTGGTTCTCAAAGTATGCTCTCCAGAGCAAACACAGTAGCAGCATCTGGGAAGTTGTTAGAAGTGCAAATTTTAAGAGCTGTGATCCACAACTACTGAATCAAAACCTCAGAGAGTTGGGTGCAGTAATCTGTGTGTTTAGAAGAAACCCTGCAGAGCATTCTGATGCCAACTTAAATTTGAAAACCACTAGGCTAAGTCAAATGACTGGCTGCAGATGATAGTAAATCATCATGGATACAAAAGACTAATGAAGGTAGGAATATTTTAGAGTTAAGTTTTATTCTCGTCTTATGGAAGGTATATAACATAACTGATGCTTGTATTCACAAGCAAGTCCTCATCAATTGGATTGTGGCAGTCAGGGCATTTTTCAAATATCATCTCAGGAACTCAGTTGGGTTGACTAAGTTATTGAACATGGGAAGACATACTAAGAAGTAAGAAACTTATAAAATGTTATTCTTTTCTACAGAGGTCTTCGTTATCCCTTGTTAGTATAATGAACAATTCTTCTTGCTTTGTTACCAAACAGTGTTAATTCCCTAAGAAATCCTCTTTTTCAGAATGGAAGGAGTATATCATATTAATTAATTAATACATTAACTTCAGAGTCTCACAGAAGAGTTTATTCTCTAATGTGACACTAGTATGACCAGCTGCAGGAATCTGGGTATTATTTTTTTTAATCTAAGACACCATTTACTAATCTGAAAAATGAGGATAGTGATAGAGTCTACCTTATAGTGTTGTTTTGAGAATTAAAGGAAGGTATTTATACAGGCATACCTTGGAGATATTGTGGGTTCAGTTCCAGACAATGGGAATATCATAAAGTGAATATCACCATAAAATGAGTCAAATGAATTTTTTTGGCTTCCCAGTGCATATTAAAAGTTATGTTTACACTATACTGTGATCTGTCAAGTCTGCAATAACATTATGGTTAACAAAGTGATGTACAATCTAAATAAAAAAATACTTTATTTCTAAAAAGTGCAAACTGTATCTGAGCTTTCAGTGAGTTGTAATCTTCTTGCTGGTGGAGAACCTTGCCTCAATGCTGATGCCTGCTGCCTGATGAGGGTGGTGGTTGCTGAAGGTTGGGATTGCTGTGGTGATTCCTTAAAATGAGACAACAAAACATTTTGCTATACTGATTTACTTTTCACGAACAATTTCTCTGTAATATGTAATGCTGTTTGATACCATTTCACCTATGGTAGAACTTCTTTCAAAATTGGAGTCAAATCTCTCAAACCCTGCCACTGCTTTATCAACTAACTTTATGCAATATTCTCAATCGTTTGTTGTCATTTTAACAATCTTCACAGCATCTTCACCAGGAGTAGTTTCCATCTCACAAAACCACTCTCTTTGCTCATCCATAAGAAACAACTTATCTGTTAAGGTTTGATCATGAAATTGCAGCAATTCAGTCACATCTTCAAGCTCCACTTCTAATTCTAGTTCTCTTGCTAGTTCCCCCACATCTGCAACCACTTCCTTCACTGAAGTCTTGAGTCCCTCAAAGTCATCCAGGAGGTTGGAATCAACTTCTTCCAAACTTCTGTTAATGTTGACATTTTGACCTCTTCCCATGAATTACAAATGTCCTTAATCACAAATGTAGAATAGTGAATTCTTTCCAGAGTTTTCAATCGACTTTGCCCAGAGTCATCAGAGAAATCACCGTATATGGCAGCTATAATCTTACAAAATGTATTTCCTAAATAATAAAATTTGAAAGTCTAAATGATTCCTTGATCCATGGACTGCAGCATGGAGGTTAGGTTAATAGGCAGGAAGACAACATGAATCTTGTTGTACATGTTCATGAGAGCTCTTCAGTGACCAGATATATTGTCAGTAAGCAGTAATATTTTGAAAGGAATCTTTTTTTCTAATCAGTGGGTCTCAACAGTGGACTGAAAATATCTGGTAAACCGTGCTACAAACAGATGTGCTGTCATCCAGGCTTTGTTCCATTTATAGAGCATAGGCAGAGTAGATTTAGCATAATTCTTTTTTTTTAATTTTTTTTAAAAAATTAGTGTTTATTTTATCTTTAAGAATGAGAGACAGAGCATGAGTGGGGGAGGGGTAGAGAGAGAGGGAGACACAGATTCTGAAGCAGGCTCCAGGCTCCAAATTGTCAGCACAGAGCCCATAAGCACAGAGCCCTATGCAGGGCTGGAACTCACAAACCAGATCATGGTTTGAGATCATGGTTTGAGATCATGACCTGAGCCAAAGTTGGACACTTAACCCACTGAGCCACCCAGGCACCAATGATTTAGCATAATTCTTAAAGGCCCTAGGAGTTTTGGAATGGTCATTGAGCACTGATTTCAACATAAAGTCACCAGCAGCTCTAGTCCCCTAAGAGGAGAGTCAGCCTGTCCAGGCACTGATTTTTCCTTTCTAACTAGGAAAGTCCTAGATGACATCTCCAAACAATAGAAGTCTGTTTTATCCACATTAAAAATCTGTTGTTTAGTGTAGCCATCTTCATTCATTATTGTAGCTAGATTTTTCTGGATAACTTGCTGCAGCTTCTACATCTGCACTTATTACTTCACCTTTCATTTTTGTGTTATTAGAGTTGGTTTCTTTCCTTAAATTTCATGAACTAATCTCTACTAGCTTCAGACTTTTCTTCTGCAGCTTCCTCACCTCTCTCAGCCTTCATAGAATTGAAGAGAGTTAGGACCCTGCTCAGGATTAGGCTTTGGTTTAGCGGACTGTTGGGGCTAGTTTGATCTATCCAGACCATGCAAACTTTATCCAGATTAGCAATAAGGGTATTTTGCTTTCTTATCATTCATGTGTTCACCGAAATAGCATATTTAATTTCCTTCAAGAACTTTTCCTTTGCATTTACAACCTGGCTAACTAGCACAAGAGTCTTGGCTTTTGGCTTAACTGTCCTCACTGAGCTTAATCATCTCTAGCTTTTGATTTAAAATTAGAGACATGTGATTATTCCTTTCACTTGAACACTTAAGAGGGTTAGTAATTGACCTATTTCAATATTGTTGTGTCTCAGAAGATACAGAGGCTTTAGGAGAGGGAGAAAGATGGCAGGTGGTGAAACAGAACACATACATTTGTTGATTAAACTTGCCATCTTACATGAGCATAGTTTGTGGCTCCCCAAAACAATTGTAATAGCAACATCAAAGATCACATGATATCACCATAACAAATATAATAGTAGTGAAAAAGTTTGACATATTGTGAGAAAACTGAAATGTGACAGAGATGTGAAGTGAGCAAATGCAGTTTGAAAAATGATACAGATAGACTTGCTCAACACTGGGTTGCCACAAACCTTTAGTTTGTAAAAACACAATTATCTGTGAAACAATCAAGTGCCATGCAATAAATTGAGGTATGCCTGTATTAAGTACTTGGTATAGAACCTGGGACATAGTTTTCTTTTCTTTCTTCTCTCTTTTGTTTCACTTATTATTATTCTTATTTCAAACTTAGCATCTGTGTGAAGATAATAAAGCGTGTTTCTGATCACAGAAATGGAAATTAATAGAAATTACCACCACTATCTTTAGAAACAATAATGCACAGCAAGCAACAGTTTGTGAACAAATGACATAAATCTGAAATTCTTGCAGCAGTGTTAAATAGTAATTCATGTTAGGTAGTAATTTTCTCACACAGCAGCATCATTCTTTATTATTCTACAAATTCCATATGGGATCTTGACCAAGACTTGCTGGGTCAATTCCCATGGAAAGCTGCCACCTTAGAAAGCCATCATAGAAAGCTAAATGTGGCTTCCCCTTTGAATTGGAAGGAGCAGTAGAAATTGACTCCTTTAGATGCAAGGAGAAGTCTCTTTTATTTGGAGATATTGCATACAGAAGGTTTTGCTAAGTAGCATAATTCATACTGCTCTCTTTTATAATATTTTATACTTTTCTGCAGTATTTTCAAGTGAAGATCAACATTAGGTCACCAGACATAGCTCTTAACCAATTATTTCATGTGAATTATATCTTGATATTTTACATCTAGCATAGTCAAGCAAACTTTCAGTAAAAATAAATTGCTCCCTGTAAAAGACAGGCTTTGAAATATGCTCAACTTACATCCTATTAAAAAAAACAAAGATATAAATTTGTCTGCCAAACCACAGCCCCATTCAGCTACAGCACTACATTCTGTTTTATTCCTAGGTAAGCCTCTGTAAAGAGTCATCTATACTCACCCCATTTACTTATTTCCCACTCAGTTGTCCAAACCCATGCAATCTGGGTCCTACCCAGTCACTCAACTAAAATAGCTTTCATTCAGACCACCAATAATTGCTTTGTGTTGCTGTTATTTGTTTTTAATTGCCATGCAACAGATTACACAAACTTAGTGGCTAAAACATCATTTATTATCTTGCAGTGTCTGTGGGTTGGGAGTCCAGGGTGGGCTTAGCCAGGTTCTCTGCTTCAGGATCTTACCAGGAGCTCAGTTGAGGAAACATCCATTTCTGAGCTTGCTCAGGTTGTTGGAAGAATTTGTTTCCTTGTGGTTGTATGGCCAAAGCCCTGCTTTTTGCTGGCATCTAGCGGGAAGCCATCTTTAGGTGTTAGATACCTCCTACAGTTCCTTGCTACATGTATGTTCTCAGTATGGCTGCTCACTTCATTGAGACAACAAGGAGACTCTGTCCTCAGGGAAGGCCCTATCCATCTTTTAAGGGCTTACAGCCGATTAAGCCAGGCTCACCCAAGATAATCTCACTTTTGTTTAATTCACAGTGAACTGATTTGGGACTTTAACTACACCTTCACCTTTTCCATATTCTGTTGGTGTCATAGACTCTAAGTCTAAAGTTCTCTTTTGGCCAGCAAAAGAGCAGATGCAGGATTAAAGCAAGAGATGGCTAATGTCTGGTAAAAGACAAGAGCCCCAAACAAGGGTCCTTGCCCATTTTTATTAAGATCAGAAGGCTTACAAATATGGCGATGGACGTGCACAAAGAGACAATGAATCTGTGAACATTAACTTGTGGACGTGAGCAAAAGAGGGTTTTGAAGATACTTGGGATTAGGGGTCTGGGTTAATACAAAACAAAATCTGGGATCTGGGCAGTTGGAAGGAAGGTTGTTTACAGCGGGCATGAAGTGGCACCTCTGTTTATCTTAGCTAATCTAGGGGATGAGACAGGTAGGGGAAATAACCTCAGGGTTGACAAGGCACCTTTTCTTTTGTTAACCATCTCCGTTCTGGGCTCCGTTCAGAGCGCTTCATAGTCCAATTCACCAATTTACCGAACTTGGCCCTATTCTCCTGTGAAAGCAGCTTTATGCTATAGTACTAAATTAGGGGTGCTTCCACCATGAAAACTAATCTTGTTTATTTCATATACCTATGTATTGGGCACCTTTGTGCCCGTTCCTATTTTGGGCCTTTGCCCCTCCCTTTCTATTCTGGGGGCCCTGGACCTCCTCTCTATTTTGGGGTGCCTTTGCACCTCCCTATTCCTGGTACCTTTGCATCTCCCTATTCATGAGGTGCCAATCTGGTTTACTCAAACTTGAGTGTAAGCATTTTATGGCTTTGTATTTCTTTATGCCTTGTTAACCCATTGGTGTAAGCCCAGGGCATTCCTAAGCTTATCCCCCACATATTGGCTATAAACAAATCACAGATCCTACCCGTATCCAAGGGGAGGGAATTATATAGGGCTTGAACTTGGGGTTCTAAACTTGGGGTTATGATGACCATGGGGCCACCTTAGAATTCTGCCTACCACTTGCTAAATTCAGGGAACAACTTTTATAATGTCCTTTTTATTTAACTTCTTAGCACAAATCAATGCTATTGATTCTCTTTTGAAAGAAATTTTTTTGACTACCATAATACAATATTTTTCTGATTTTTGTCCGTCTCTCTGATTACTTTTTTGCATGCTCAACTTGCTATTTCCATCCATTACATATTAAAATTTCTGAAGACTGTTTGAATTCTTCTTCCAAAAATACTCTTTCCATGAACAATCTAATTACACTCACAGCATCAAATATTACTATAATCAGATTCCTCACAGATTGGTACCTCCAACCCAGACCTCTCTCCATATATCGGAATATCTACTTGACACATTCCCTGGTTTTCTTAAAAGTACCTCAAAGTGGATGGCTCAGTTGGTTGGGTGTCTGACTTCTTCTTGGGTCATTATCTCACAGTTCATGAGTTTGAACCCCATGTCAGGCTCTGTGCTGACAGCTTGGAGCCTGGAACCTGCTTTGGATTCTGTGTTTCGTCTCTCTCTCTCTGCCCCTACCTGGTTCATACTCGGTTTCTCTCTCTCTCTCTCTCTCTCTCTCTCTCTCTCTCTCTCTCAAAAATAAACATAATTAAAAAAAATATCTCAAAGTCTCAAAATCAGTGCTCTTAACCTCAAAACCTGAGCTTCTTCCACTGTTTTTTTTTTTTGTCTGCATGTTGTATCTTCTGAACTGTCCAGTTTCAAAAGACATAAAGCTAGAAGTGATTTTTTTCATACATTTTTCTCACTTTCCTCCTATAGCCACCATTTCAAGGTTTCTTAATTTTGCCTTCTGAATACATTTTGAATCTGCTCACAAATCATTTCCTTTGCAAAGATTTTAAGATTCTACCAGATACTCCAAAAAGTGGTTCTCCTATATACACTTCTGAAAATCTTTCATTTTGAAATGATCCTATGGGTTTCCATTGCTCATTCAAGAAAGACAAAAGCCTTACTATAGTTTATAGGACCTCCAAGAGTCTAACTTGTACCCACCCCTTCAACTTCATCTCACACTCTATCCCTTTACTCTCTGTATTTCAACCACATGGGTGTTCTTTTAATTCCTGAACATATTCAGTGATAGAGGGACAGAATATATATATTTTTAAATGGTATAGAATCAGAGAACAACAACAAAAATTACCTTGGAAAGGAAGAGTATACCTTTGAAAAATATTGAATGTAGAAATGAAAAAAAAATAAAGTAGTATGAATTTTTTAATAATCACAAAAATATAAATATTCTATTAAATACCTGCAAGGTATAAAGAGATTTTTTGAACATTTATTTATTTTTGAGAGACAGAGAGAGACAGGGCACAAGTGGAGGAGGGATAGAGAGAGAGGGAGACACAGAATCTGAAACAGGCTCCAGGCTTTGAGCTGTCAGCACAAAGCCCAAAGCAGGGCTCAAACCCACAAATCTCGAGATCATGATCTGGGCTGAAGTAGTACACTTAACCAACTGAGCCACCCAGGTGCCCCATTGCAAAGTAAAAAATAAGGAAAAGGCAGAATTTTTTTTTTCGGCAAGTAAAAAGCAGAAATAAAAATGAACTCTGATGAGGAAAGGTATTAGAAGAAACTCGACATAATCTTCATGGGAGTCCATAAAAGAAAATTTGACATTGTAAAATGTTAGATGTTTTTAAAATTTTTATTTGTTACTTATTTATTTTTGAGAGAGAGAGAGAAAGAGAGAGAGAGCGCCAGCAGGGGGGGAAAGGGGCAGAGAGAGAATCTCAAGCAGGCTCCACGCTAATCGTAGAGCCTGACATTGGGCCTCAATTCCATGACCCTGGTATCATGACCTGAGTTGAAATCAAGAGTCAAACGCTCAACCAATTGAGCCATCCAAGCACCCCAAAATATCAGACCTTTGAAGAACAAATATAGAAAACCCATGAATACAAGGGAAATATGCCCCCCAAAAAGATGAAGGGAAATAATGACAAATATATGAAGAAATAAAAAATGAGAATCCAACCTAAGAATTACAAATTGTTTTAAGAAAGAAATCAGAGTGATTCAAAGGAAAAAGTCATCAGACTTAGTTGAGTATACTTCTCCAGGTAATAAACACATGTGACTACATATTAAAATCTCTTACAGTATGCTATACAGTCACTTAAATGAGATCTGCCTCCAGAAACATCTAGACAAATATTTTTATTTAAAATTTTTTAATGTTATTTATTTTTGAGAGAGAGAGGCAGAGTGTGAGTAGGAGAGGGACAGAGAAAGAGGGAGACACAGAATCCAAAGCAGGCTCCAGGCTCTGAGCTGTCAGTACAGAGCCCAACATGGGGCTTGAACTCACAGACCAGGAGATCACTACCTGAGCCAAAGTCAGATGCTTAACCAACTGAGCCACCCAGGTGCCCCTTGATAAGCTTTTTAAAATCACACTATCAACTCTTTGAAGAGCAAGATATCTGTCTTATTTACCATTATATCAGCCACACATAATGTAGTGTCTCGAACTTAGGAGATATTTAACAAATATTTCAGAAAAGTGAAGAAATTAATTACTTAACTTTTAAAATAAAAGTGTACCATAAGAGTCCCCTTGAAAGAGAGGGGAAGAGGAGAGAAAGAATTAGAAACAGACAAAGACAAAGAAAGAGAGAAAGAAAGAGAGAAACAAAGGAAAAGAGGAAGGAGGAAAGGAAGGGAGGGAGCAAGAATGGAAGGACAAATTTTTCATTTTAAAACAGATGCCAAGAACTCAGTTTTCCCTGATTTTCCCTTCTAATTTTCCCTGAAAATTATTCAGTGAAACGACTCTGAAAGCTTAAAAGAAGAAGAAAAACTGGCTGGGACTTCAGTAATTGATGAAAGACAACATTGTGTGTTTTTTGAGTTTTGTTTTGTTTTGTTTTTATCTTCCATATATCCCTGGACTGGACACCATAGATAACTGCAAACTGGCACTGTCAAAAGACATGAATAACAACAACAACAACAACAAACACATAGTAATAAGCAAGAAAAGCCTGTTCTTCCAATCCAAAGGAATGGGAGAGAAGCCCAGTAGATATCTTGTAGAGAGCCCTAACCAACATTCTAAAATCCCAGCTGACAGGCACTTTAATCCACCTTCAGTAGCAGGTAGCAGGGGAGAGTGGCTGTGAAAGCCTGTGTTTTCCTGCCTTCCACCCAGTGGCATAAGTAGACCCAGACCCTGTGGTTTCTGTGCCTTCCCAGAAAGGTACTCTGCAACATTAGGGTTCCCAGAAAGGCACTTTCATTGTGGCAGATGTCACCAGTAGTGTGTGAGCAATAGCCCACAGTGCCAGAAGAATAAAGCAGACCAGAATAGCATTAGCATTACAAGGGATTAGAAAACTGTCATTGTAATTAAAACCCACAAAAGTAGTCCAGAATCTATACGCTAAATCTAAGTAGGATAAGTGCCTGGTAAAAGTAGAAGATTCTTACAGGTTCAAGAGTCTCCAACCATAACAACCAGCAATGTCCAAGATAGGATTGAAAATTGTATTATTCTGGGGTGCCTGGGTGGCTCAGTCGATTGAGCATCCAACTCCAGCTCAGGCCATGTTCTAATGGTTCGTGAGTTAGAACCCTGCATCAGGCTGTCTGCTGTCAGTGTGGAGCCAGTTTTGGATCTGCTGTCTTCCTCTCTCTCTGCACCTCCTCCACTCACACTCTGTCTCTCAAAAATAAATAAACATTAAAAAAAAAAGAAAACTGTATTATACCAATGGATTTATTATATATTTGTAAGGTAAAAATGGTATTATACTAGTATATCAAGAACCAGGAAAACCACAATTATCTGACACCAGTACTAAGATGAATCAGATGTTGAAATTATATGACAAGGAATTGAAGCAGGCATTACAAAAATGCTTCAACAAACAATTACATAATCTCTTGACACAAGTGAAAAAAATAGAAAATCTCAACAAAGAAATAAGTTATTAAAAATAGAAATCATATAACTGAAAAGTTTAATAACCAAAATAAAAATATTGCTGAATAGACTCAATAGTAGAGTGAAAATGGCAAAGAATAAGGTAAGTGAGCTGGAAGACAAATTATTCAAATTTACTCAATCTGAACAACAAAGAGAATAATAGACTTAGCAAAAATGGACAAAACTTCTAGAATTTCTGTAAAAATAATAGGGTCTTAGAGAAGAGAAAGAGCATCTAAAAAAAAAGAATTTGTAATAGTATTGGTTATACTTCCCAAATTGGTAAAAGACATAAGTTTAGAGATTCAAGAGGCTAGATGAACTCTAAAAATGATAAAACCTAAAAATCCCCAATAAGATTGTCATAATTAAACTTACGAAAACTAAAGATAAAGAAGAAAATCTTAGAACCAGAGAGAAATAACAAAGACTTAGCCCTTTACCTATAAAGGAACACAAATTCTAATGATGTGAAAGAAGAACAACAAAATTGAGTAAAAATAGAACTAAACTTAATAGGACATTCTTTTCTGTCATATTTTATTGTTGAAGTAAAAATTATAGCAGAACTTGATAAAGTGCACAACGTATGTAGAAGAACTAATTAACATAAGAACATATATGAAGTAGGGAGAGTAAAGGGACCTAAATGTAAATAAGGATCTCTATTTCACACGAAGTGGTAATGACATTGAAAATCCAGTAAATTGTGATAGTTACATAGTTATGTTATGTTATCCAGAGCAACCGCTAAGAAAATTATACAAAATTATATACTCAAAAATCATAAATAAATAAAAATAAATTATAAATAAAAAATTGAGCTAAAAATATCCAAATAACCCATATGAAGGCAAGAAAAAAAAAGCCAGAGGAATGAAAAACCAAGGAACAAACAAAAAATAATAAAATGGCAGCATTAAACCTTATGATATCGATAATTACATTAATTATAAATGGTGTAAATGTTTCAATTAAAAGGCAGAGCTTGTTGGAGCACCTGGTTGGCTCAGTCAGTTGAGCTTCCAAGTCCTGATTTTGGCTTAGGTCATGATCTCAGGGTCATGGGATTGAGCCCACCATTGAATTCTGTGCTGAGCTTGGAGGCCTGTTTAAGATTATCTTTCTCTCTACCTCTGCCCCTCCCCTGCTCATGTTCTCTTTCTCTCTCTCTCTCTCTCAAATTAAAAAAAAAAAAAAAAAAAAGGTAGAGCTTGTCAGATTGGATAAAAAGGAAAGACAACATGTGTTGCCTATAAAAAAAATCTCTTTAAAGACACAGATGATTAAATATAAAAGGATAAAAAAGTATATATATATATATATGTGTACACATATATATATATATATCTCATACTATTTAAATGAAAGCTAGAGGGACTATAATTATATTTAAAAGAAGTTCAAAATCAAACATAATAAAGAAAGTCATTCCATAATGATAATTTCCTGGAATTTTAGGTCACTGACCTTAATAATTAGAAGGAATCAAGCATCAAGACATATTTGGATGCCCAAGAAGAAAAGGAAAGTTCTCCAAAAAAAGAAAAATACATAGATGAGGAGTTTGACAAATAAATTTGACTTGCTACATATTTTTGCTAAGAGTTGGTTCTATTATCTGGTGAAAAGCTTTTTCACATAAAATTTCAGCCTTTTCTACATCCTTCCTCTCATTTCAGTAGTAACCACCCTGCTAATTCATTCCTCCTTACCAAAGCTTCTCTTCTTGGCAGAAGGCAGTACCTCCCTCCTATCTGTCTCTGGAACACTTTGTACAGATTGTGAATGCAGTGCTTAGAGCACAATATTTTATCCTGTTGCTTGCATGTCTATTTCCTCTCCATTGGATTATAAGTGGCTTAAGGGCAAGCGGACACATCTTATTCATCTATTACTAGCATTGAGCACAATATTTGATATATAGTCATTACTCCAATAAAAATTTACAAAAAAAGAATGAATTGTGAAACTTACAATTTGATTCAGTCATGACACCTACTAGAGTTTAAAGACATCCAATAAATAACTTCTGCATTCCAGAAAAATTTTGGAACCAATTTAAATATTGACAAAATGTCAGAGATCAAGAATCATTTTTAATGATAGATAGGGGGACATAGCTAAGATGTTTGGTAACAATTTGCTACTTCATAGTACACTTCAGATGTATGCATATGTACTGACTCAGCCACGGCAATAAGGAAAAAACACAGGCTTCTTTCTATGGGGAATTTCTCTTAAAAACTTTATAGCATTGAGGAACAGATCAATGTAGCTTATCTCCTGAAGCAGCTTCATCTCAAAGAAACATGGAGGAACAAACTGGGCTACACATGTCTACTTCCCCTTCAAAATTTATGAATTACATAAATTGCTTCACTTCCTAACAAGAGTTAGAAAAGAAATAAAGGTCAAGGGTGCTGGGGAAATTTCTGCACCCAGAAACTAGATGAGTGCATAAGAAGAATCTCCACTTACAATGTTTCCTAGGGTTTTTATCTCTTAAGCTACTGGGCTTAAACTTTAGGTCCTTAGACAATGAGGGGGGGGGGATTTATTAGGGCAGTCTCTAACCAGACATCAAGTGCTACTCTTCCGTGGATCCTTTTGGGATCATTGGGGGCAGAGAGAAGTAGTATAAATTTCACTCTAAGACCACTTTAAAACAAAATCTTGGACACTTCATTTCATATTCTACTTGTCATCCCAAATAATGTCCTATGTGATTATCTAGGGTTCTGCAATACACTTAAATTCACTCATTTATTCAGCACATATTGATTGAGTACCTCTTGCACCTCTCACCCTGTTCTGGGTGTTTGTGATACATAGTGAGCAAAAATTTAAAAACCAAAAAAGGCAAACTTTCCCATTCTCAACAGAGTTATATTCTAGTTGGAGAAAACAGACATTAACCAAAATAAATAAGTAATAATTCATTAGAAGGTGATTCATTTTGTAGAAAAATATAAGCAAAGTTATGGGGGGTTAGGACCAGAGAGAGATTTGAGGGCAATTTTAAGTGGGGAGAATAGAATAAACCTCACACAAAGGATGTCATATAAGCAAGGAGGTAAAGCTGTTAGCCACACCAGTCTACTACTTATCTAGAATCCATGACTTCTGCATTTAAATTCAGCTGGGAGAACACCCCCAAAGATTAATTTTGGCTTGATGCATTTATGATATGTCACCTGTATATATAACCTTCTCTCAGAGGCTATTAAGAGAGTGGGTTTTTTTCCAAAACTTAGAAATTTATAATGATGAACACCGTAATCATCAGAGTGCCTTTCTTTCCCATGAAATATTTCCAAACTTTTAATTTTAATTTTTGGCACTCTTTGAGTGCCAGCAATGCACTGAATTTGAATCTGTCTAATGGCATGTATTTTACAGTCTGGTGAGCAAGTGTCTTTGATCCTGGAAGCCTAGTGGCCACTGCCATGTGCATTGCTGTGGAATTTCTTAGACCTGTACAACCACTGTCATTCTTGCCTGTCTCTTGTGGGGAATTAACCTCAGCATGTTCCTGACCAAAAGCAGCCATTGTTATGGCTGAATTGTGTGCCTCTGAAGACCTCATGAGGGTAAATGCCTCCTCTTTGGAGAAACTTGCTTTCCTCCATATTATATTGTTCCAGATAGATCTTGAGTAGAGTTTCTTTCTACTGTATCTTTTTGATAGAAGTGACATAGGCACATAGTGTTCTATTCCTTTTAGAGTAAGGTTGACAGATAAAATACAAGACACCTGGTTAAATTTGAATTCAGATAAGTAATAAATAATTTTTTAGTGTATGTCTCAGACAGTATTTAGGGCACATTTATACTAGCAATTACTCATTTCTTATCTGAATCTGAGATGTAACTGAGTGTCTGAATTAGGGTTTTCCAGAAAACCAGAAACAATAATATATCCATCTATCTATTGTTAAAAAAAAAAAGTCAACCAAGTAAATTTGAAGATCTAATTGGCTTTGTTAAGTGATTCATGAATTGGGCAGCATCCCATCCAGCAAGTAGAGAGATGTTCTGAGGAACTGTACAAAAGAGGTTTATATAAGAAGTGTGGGGCAAGAGGTTATTAGCAAAAGACAAGAAAGGATTGTCACATCTTTTTGTAGGGGGAAAGGATGGCAGGGTTTTTATCACACCTCATTAGAGCTGTTCTGGAGATTTTAGATTGATTGGTAAAAGCTCACATTCCTGGGAGAGGTTGAAACTGTAATTAAGTCTTGGTGTGCTATTGCGGGGGCAAATGACTCCATTTGGGGCTTGTTATTTCATTTTTAACACTATATCTAATTGTAGGCATAGGCATAGATATCTATATCTGTAGATACAGATAGATCTCTGTCTATAGATCTCCCTGTGTGTATGTATGTGTGTTTGTGTGTGTGTGTGTGTGTGTGTGTGTGTGTGTATGATTTACTAAAGAATTGGCTCACATGCTTATGGAGTCTAGCTAGTCCAAAATCTGTAGGGTAGCTTGGTAGGCAAGAGACCCAAGGTGGGGCCAATGTTGCAAGACAAGTCTAAAAACCATCTGGTAACAGAATTTGTTTTTTCTCAGAGATCAATCTTTTTCTATAAAAGGCTTCAGCTGATTAGATGAGGGTCTCTCATATTATGGGTGACAATCTGCTTCACTTAATGTCCAGTAATTTACATGTCAATCTCATCTAAAAACACCCTCACAGAAACATCCAGAATAATGTTTGACCACATATCTGGGTACTGTGGCTAGGTTGATGGTCAGGTTAACACAAAATTAACCATCAGAATGTCCTTTATTTTTGTGTGCTAAATCTGGCAACTTTCAGGGGGCCTCAGTTGAGTTTCTAAGAGTTTAAGTTGTGCCTTTAGTTGATCCATTTCTTTCTTTAACAGTGTAAAACTAGTACTACTTATTGGTACCTTTTGTTCTGTTTTGTTTTTCATTGCTTTTGGATGCAAATATATATTTTTCTAATATATTTTTTAAATATTGTCTTGTGAGGTCTCCCATATGAGATATGAAATCAGTAAGTGCTGAGTCTTTCAAAGCCTTCACTCTTTAAACAAATCATATCCATGACCTCCTTCCTGAGTTGGATAATCCCACCCAGGAAGATTCCCATGAAGTAAAATCAGGCTAAAGCCTGGACTTGAGCTCTTATTATTCTGCATGCCTTTTCCTATAATATGTCCTCTTTAATATGTCTTGTCTTTCTTTGCTGGATATTTCCTTCCTTTCTCTCTTTGTCTCTCTCTTTCTTTCTTTCTGCCTTTCTTTGCCTCTTTCTTTCTTTCTTTTTAGAGAGAGAGAGCACCTGTGGGTGCACATGAGCATGAGTGGGGGAGGGGCAAAGGCAGAGGGAGAGAGAAAATCTCAAGCAGGCTTACACAGCCAGCACAGAGCCCCAGACTGGGCTCCATCCCACTACTGTGAGATTATGACCTGAGCTGAAATCAAGAATTGGACATTTGGGGTGCCTGAGAGGCTTAGTTGGTTAAGCATCAGACTTTATCTCAGGTGATGATCTCATGGATCCTGAGTTCAAGCCCCATGTCCAGCTCTTTGCTGTCAGCACAGAGACCGCTTTGGATTCTCTGTCCCCCTTTTTCTCTGCCCGCCCCACTCATGTATGTGCACACTCTCTCTATCAAAGAAAATTTTTTTTTAATTAAAAAAAAGAGGTGCCTGGGTGTTACCTAATCAAGGTGCCACCCAGGCACCCCTTTGTTGGATCTTTCTTTAAAATGCTGATTCTTTAAATTTCTGGAATGTTACCCAAGGGCAAGGCATTACCTGTACCATTACCTCTAATGGTTGTATCACTTTGAAACTCCTCCAAGAATGCTTTAAATATTTTGTGTTGGTTTTTTGCCTCCTACCCTTAAATTTGTCCAGGTTTTCTGGACCCTTGGTATAGTTCTCTATTCTTCAAGTTGTAATTCCCAATAGTTGTCACTCTGGACTTTTAATCCACACATTTAAAAGGCCACATCCTCAGTTCCTCTGATCCTGCCCTATCTCAAGGATTCATTCTAGGTTGCTCTCTCAAATTCTGTCACCCTGCTTTGGTTAGATTTCTTTAGGATCCAGTCACAATTGTTTGATTTATACAGCTGAAACATCTACTTTTCTACTTGGCTTTTTAAGATTAGTCAGAGCTGGGTCTGCCCATTTCCTTTTTTTTTAAAAAAAATTAACGTTTATTTTGGGGAGGAGAGAGAGAGAGACAGAGCATGAGTGGAGGAGGAGCAGAGAGAGAGGGAGACACAGAGTCTGAAGCAGTCTCCAGGCTCTGAGCTGTCAGCACAGAGCCCAAGGTGGAGCTTGAACTCACAACCTACAAACTGTGAGATCATGACCTGAGCTGAAGTCAACTGCCCAACCGACTGAGCCACCCAGGCACCCCTGCCCATTTCCTTTTAATATTTGTTTCTCTCAGCCTTCAAGATACCATTTTCTGCTTCATATCTGTCTAATCTATCCCATATGATTTCAGTATTTCTCCTAAGGAAATCTCTTTTTCTCCAAAGGAATAAGCTAGTTTTCCTGTATTTTGTTTTTATTTTTTTGTTGTTGCTTCTATTCTGATAATAAAACTGAAGACTCTTTTCACATCACTGCAATTCATTCTGGATACCCTACACAAACTCACTTCTTAAAGGCTATGTGCTCCAAATGCAGGCTTTATTATTTCTTTGTATATCCATTAGGTATGCAATAATTTCACTGACTTGTTATCTTTTTCAATTCCACCTAGGAAAGGGCATATGCTCATTATTCTAAGGGCTCCATTTTACTTTTTATTTGTTTACTAATCAGATTCATCATTCTACTGTGAGCTCCTCCACAATGAGTGTTCTCTGAATTATAAGACCATGGACAGTGCTTATGTGCTTATTCAACCCAAAGCTCAGGTCATACATTAGTAACACAAGCCCTGTTGCTACTATCCACTAACGTCAGCAGGGCCAGTACAGTGTTGATAAAATAGTTCCACCTGTACAAAAACAACCACTTCCTTGGGAATAAAACTGCTGTGAACTATAACAAGTGCCTAAATCAAATCCTGCATGGCTCACTTGTTAAAGCTGAAAGCCCATAGTCATATGCCCTGGTCCCATCAAAAACTTCTCCAGGTATAATTTAAATCACCCAAATCTACTTTTTGTCTATTTATGTTTATTGCTGACAAAACTGACATTGTAGGATGTGGTTCAAGTACGTGGCTACAGTCTGAGAATTAACCCATGTAACCTCATCTCATGTGGCCTACTGTAGTACAGCTGAGGCCTTGGAGGGTAAAACCAAATTTTCACAGGCAGGCTCTAGGAGGAAGAAAGGGTAAGGATCCGAGCTCTGCATCTATGCTCTTTCTGAAGAAAGAACCCTCTACATTCATGGAAAAGAGAGAATGAGGCAAGTGCCTAGGAAGTTTAGGAAAGTTTAGGAAAAATGGAATCTGAGAAGTAAACAATAAGTCTCTCCTCTCCTACTACACTCCTATGTCACTTATAACCATGAACTGTCTCTGGCAGAAGTTATCCCCATTCAGTCTGCCATGATGCATGCCAATACTTAGAACACTTGCTTCAGAATGAAAAGCCAACCCAGAAAGCTTCTCCTGATAAGACTTACCCATCCATGAGGTACCATAACACCATACAGATTTTCCTATATTAGTTAAATTTAGTTTTCAACCCCCATACTTCTTAGGTTGATGCCACCTCTCTGGTACCTGACAAAATTGACCTCCTGCCAAAATACTTGACCCAGAATGACTTCAAAACCATGCCCCAGAAAGCAAAGACTCTATCCAAAGCTGCCATTAAATAAATCAACAAGAAGCCTCCCATAATTTGAGAATCCAACCTGACTCTCCTTTTATTAAAGCTACTCTCCAGGAACATATAGAAAAGTGCACAAAATTTCTAGAATCCTCTCGTATCCCTACAACCAAATATGTTGCATTCTACTTTTGTTCTAGACATCCCTATATAATCAATATGTTGAGCAACCACATTTCATGACATAATTGAGATGCAACTATATTTTTTGTCTCCCTGTGTCCTTCTAAAAGGGGATAGCCATCTTCGGGCCCTAATGGTATTGATCCACTCTTAGGGAATAGACAGCATTGTAATTGCTTTAAGTCACAAATCACAACCTCAATTTTGTCATTAGACTATGTCAGTACAAATTATTGATTAATGCTTTAATCTTCATTCAAGTTTAAGATTTTTCTTCCCTCACATCCCAGTCCATTTGTAGCTGTTTTTTGACTTTAGGCAAGTGGGTGTGGTCAGAACCTCTTAAGACCAAAAAAGGAAGTGGAGAAACTTTAAGTGACATGGAAGATCTTGCTTGGCTAGAGATGTTAAAAATAACTATTTGGGTAGTTATTTCCATGGTTTTTCTTTGGCAAATCGCTTCACTGGCAGAACTTCTCCCTAGTCTTTGCAGAAACATCTCTTTTCTGGATGTCTTTGCAACATCTTCTGCAATTCCTAGGAATCCAGAATTTGCTTCCAGGTTATTGCCTCAGGGTTCATCTGTCCTTCTAGGCAGTCATATTGGACATAAACAAAGATGACCTCACCTGAGTTCTCTCTTTTGTGTGCCCTACTTCAATGGACAGGTACACTTACACATCTCTTGCTCAAAAGTTAGGCATGCATACAGATCCTGAGGTAGCCATGTAGCCTCCCATAAACTGCTGTACATGCTGCGTTCTCACTCTGAGCATGAGTCAAATACCAGTCTTGTGTGTTTCCAACTGCAGAGACTATATTTCAAGCTCTCTGAACGGTTCCGTGGATGCTTCACTCAGCAAGCCTGAAGTGATGGAAGGAACATCAAGAATTCCTTACCTCTGGGAGGGGAAAGTATTCATAAATGCCAGTAGCTTCTCCAAAGAAATCTTTTCATAAACTCCTTCTCTTTCAATATTTTGATCCCTTATAAATTATTGATTTGGCTGGGAAATCCAAAAGTTGCAGAACCTGAAATTAGGTAGCATAGAACAATTGGGAGTAGTTTACAATACAGATCCTGTAGCCAAGCTGCCTGTGTTCAGTAACAGCTTTACTGCTTAACTAGATGTGTGACTCAGGGAAATTACTTAATCTCTCTGTCCCTCACTTTGTTCATTGAAGACAATGGTAAGGATTAAATTAGTTAACATATGGGGCGCCTGGGTGGCGCAGTCGGTTAAGCGTCCGACTTCAGCCAGGTCTCGATCTCGCGGTCCGTGAATTCGAGCCCCGCGTCGGGCTCTGGGCTGATGGCTCAGAGCCTGGAGCCTGTTTCCGATTCTGTGTCTCCCTCTCTCTCTGCCCCTCCCCCGTTCATGCTCTGTCTCTCTCTGTCCCAAAAATAAATAAACGTTGAAAAAAAATTAAAAAAAAAATAAATAAATTAGTTAACATATATAAAGTTCTTAGAACAATTGCTGGCATACAGTAAACACTATATAATGATTTGCTATTATTATTCTTTTGTAAATTCTGTACACAGATTTGGCTTTGGAATATCGTGTTTATCATATCTTTCTGCCTCTGCTGAATTCTGTATTTGAACATCTTGTTATACTTGTGAGTACTTCCCATTTTTCTGCTGGCTAACAGAAACCCACATTAACCTGGCATCTTCATGTCCTTCCCCACACCATTGGATGGAAAACCAGAGTAAAGCAGTGAGGCCATGAGAGATTTCTACCTACTATGAGGTTGGTTCCATTACTTCATAGAATAGCAGTGCTAGCCCCAGGGGGGGAAATCATCTAGTAACTTGATGATACATTCAACTTCCTCACTCAAGTAAAAAAGAAAGAAGAGGAAAAAACAAAACAAAACAAAGAAAAGACAGGGACCTACAAAATTCTAGGGAATTCAGTTAGGATTCATGGCTATTCTCTCTCAAGTGACAGCATTAATGTGACTCAGATCCAAAGATTAAAAATCACCATCTCCCCCATTTCATGTTTTATTTGTAAGCAGCGAAATGATACGACCAGTCAATTTGAGTCAATTCTCTGTCCCCCAAGTCCAGGGTCATGCTGCATTGTGTACTAAAGCCATTACCAGAGAGAAAGAATTTTCACTGGTCAAATGATTCCCAGGAGGTATCCACTGCAGTTTGGAGCTCACGACTTTTCTATGTCCCATTTTGGCTACCTCTCTATTATTAATGTCTGGCATCCTTGACTTCTGACCCATTGCAGCCCTAGCTGCAAAATGACAGGTGATTTGCATTTGGTTCAAATTATTATTTTTTAATTGTACTTTCGGCTTTAAAATCATGGATAAAAGTGTAGACAAAGCCTCCAGAAACTTCTTCTCTAAACTGTCAAATCAAATGTTGCATTGAAAGGAACCAAGAAGGGGAGCCTGGGTGGCTCAGTCGGTTAAGAGTCCGACTTTGGCTCAGGTCATGATCTGGCGATGCGTGAGTTTGAGCCCCGCGTCGAGCTCTGTGCTGGCAGCTCGGAGCCTGGAGCCTGTTTCAAATTCTGTGTCTCCCTCTCTCTCTCTGCCCCTCCCCCATTCATGTTCTGTCTCACTCTGTCTCAAAAATAAATAAACATTAAAAAAAAATTAAAAAAAAGGAACCAAGAAGTATATATTAAGAGAATAACCTGTCAGTTAGAAAACCAATGCAGTTTAAATGTTTCAGGTTTATTGGAATACACTTAGTGTAAAATACCCACCAACAGCAGAAATGCTTTGGATAGAATGTTGTGTTGTGAAGTTTGCTTCACTAGATTCTTAGTTCTGTGGAGATAGAGATGGTGTCTCCATTGCATCTGCATCACCAGTGCTCAGCCTAGTGCCTGGCACATGGGGATGCTTGCTATAAACTTACTCATTAAATGAATTAATTAATGAATAGCAGAATAAATCTGCATTAAAAAAAATACACACACTTCAATTTTTGTTGTTTCATCTATCTCCCATGCTAAAATGAAAAAGAAAGTCATTACATTGATAGCATGTTAAAGCCAGTGGAATATATATGAATTCATGTTCCTTGGAGTTTGTTGATGGACCCATAACCTCTAAAACTCTGATCCACATGAGGCTGTTTTTATATGTAGAATAAGTAATTGTTTCTATTAAATAAAGGTTCTGAAACCAAGGAATGTATTCTAGTCCCTTTGGAAGATTCTCTGGTTCTATTAAAGAAAAAGGTTTAATTAGAGCATGCTATTTTAGAAAGAGTTGGCTTAATTTATTTTCAAATTGGTACACAGAGGGTATCTGTACTTAAAGATTCTAAAATGGCATCCTCAGTATTGTACAGGCCAAAAGAAGGATGACATTTTGCATATTTTAACTACTTGAACTGATGGTGTGTCCATATGGTACAAAGTGCAGAAAGTCTTGCTCTAAATTCTGTTTTTAAGTTAATTTACATTTTTTTATAACAAATGCCCCCAAACCAGGCATCGTGTTGCTTTAGTTTGTGTGAGTTCGAACATCAAGACCAAAGCTAAATACTTCCTTCTTAATTTTCAATGTGTAAATATATGTGACTAGTTCTGCCATTTGGCTGCATCCTGAAGAGTGACTAATGTTACCTATGTATTCATGGGTCATCACACACCATGTTTAATCAAGAATATATTTTCACCTCTGGTATTTGACATGTCACATGCCTATCAGTTTACTGTCAGGCAAGATAGAACATGTCAAAATGGGCATTAATTCTTACTGCTCTCTTATGGAGCCAAGCACTGCAGATGACAGTGAATATGACAGCTTTTGTGATCAGCAACATTTCTGCTGGCATCCTGTTATTAATAATACTTTGGCTAGACAGTATTACCAAGGATAATCTATGGTGGAACAATAAATAGTTCCTGCATCATTGGCCACAGAATGATTTTTAAGCTTTTTCTAAGGCTTTTAGTTTTTCAGGCTTTTTTTCTCCTTCAGGCAAACTCTTAACTAAACTTGTTATAAAATTAATTGGAAAGAGGAAAAATGGAAAAGTGACTATTACAAGCTCACTTTTTCATTCTTGGCTCAAAGGCTATATTTACCAATTTTTAAGAACTGCAGTGCATATCGAAGGATATCAAGACTGAGTATGATAGAGAGGTGAACTTAAAGATTATAAATAATGCAAAAAAAAGATTTTTCATTAAACAAATAATTATATCACTTGGGAAACTTATTATTGAGATGAATATTTCTGATGATATGTGAAATGCAGGCAGTATTCTCGGCATAGTATAATATGTACTTAATAGCCATAATGACCTTTGTATTAAAAAAATTCACTAACAGTGAGGAAAGGGTGAGCAGCTTTATGGCTAGCATTATCCAGACATGTTTTTCTTTTACTCCTAGGATCAATTGCAATGGTTATTGCATAGACATAATTTATATTTCTAGTTATGTATTACCTACACCATCATTAAGCAAAGTTCATGAGGTGGCCAATCCCTGGTTCACTGATCCATCTGCGATTGGATCCATCCAATCCAGCCTTCAATTATTTAATGCTTTTTATTTTTTTTTAATTTTTTTTTTAACGTTTATTTATTTTTGAGACAGAGAGAGACAGAGCATGAACGGGGGAGGGGCAGAGAGAGAGGGAGACACAGAATCGGAAGCAGGCTCCAGGCTCTGAGCCATCAGCCCAGAGCCCGACGCGGGGCTCGAACTCACAGACCATGAGATCGTGACCTGAGCTGAAGTCGGACGATTAACCGACTGAGCCACCCAGGCGCCCCTATTTAATGCTTTTTAGTGCTTGTGAGACCCTGCAAGATTCTGAAGAGAAAATACCAAAAGTTTTAAATGAATAATACCTTAGATTTACCAACCCCATTTTATTTTTACCTTGTCCTGATTTATTTTATCTTGTAAAATCTCAGTGAAATGAGTCTCTCCTCGCATCATTTTTAAAGATTACACATGGTTGGGCACCTTGGTGGCTCAATCAGTTGAGCGTCTGACTCTTGACTTTGGTTTAGGTCATGATCCCAAGGTTGTGGGATGGAGCACCACATAGGGCTCTTAGCTGAGGGTGGAGCCTGCTTGAGATTCTCTGTCTCTGTCTCTCTCTTTCTCAGCCCCTCCCCGCCACTTGTGCATGTGCTCTCTGTCTCTCTTAAATAAAATTTTAAAATATATATTTATTTTAAAAAGATTACACATGGTTAAGACCACATAATTACTTTTTCTAGTTGTTTAATGCTTCAAAACAAAAGCAAATAAATCTTATTTTCCTTTGTTTCATAAAATTGGTGCTGTATTTTAAAATTTCAATGTTAAATCTAGACAAATTTTATATGGAAATACGAGAATTGAGAAGGTTATTTTTTAATCTTAAATTTGCACTTCTTAGCTTGTTTACCCAAGGATACCATAACTTTAGAGTCTTTTATGATAGCACACTAGTTACATATTTATATACCTATATAAGAATAAATTGAAATTTCTGATATAAGGGAAATCATACAACAGATTATGTAAATGTTTCAGATCCTCAAGATGGTATAAATGTGTTTGTGTGTATGTGTGCCTATGTTTCACGTGTATAACGCATATGGTAAAATAAACTTCATTGTGAGACTTGTTCTTTAATGACACTGATTTATCACAAAAGGCTATCAATATAAAAGTATAGAGGTAATCATGCATCTGACAATCACTTTTGTTTGATTTATCAAAAGTTCTTCCATTTCTTCTTAAACTTGAAAAAGTAAAGGATTTGGTTATGTTCTTATTTAGAGGTATTCTTGGTTAAAAGGTACATAAATCAACAAATTAACCCCCTTTAAGAATTTAGGATCAGAATTAATGAGCTTCCTTGAAACTGACTACCAAAATTTGTAGCTTGTGCTTTTCCACTGTTGCCTTTCTTCCAGGAAGCAAAAAGATTCATTCAATGCCAGTCTTTTAAGAAGTTTTTTCTTTCTTTTCCTTTTTATGTTTTCTCTCTTTTTTTACTTTTTTTAATTGTCAACAGAAAAATCAGACAGAATAATTTTCTTCCAATATGCAAATATCTGTAATAGCTAGAACTTCATTTAAACCTGATAGTTTAGAAAACTTTTATAAGTAAACACGCATTAATATTTTAAAGGTACAAAAAAGAACAAAGTACATTTTAGGAAGCCTTTGAAAGCTATTTTGCAATTTGTGGAATTATTAAATCGAGTAAATTACCATAATTTTGGCTTTGGGCAACTTTAATTCCTGTATGCCTCTATTTCCTCATCTATAAAATGGGAAATATGGTACTGCTTCATAGTGACTTCTGTTATTGTGAGGTTTTAATATTATAGGAAGACTTTTCTGCACAGTCAAGACTATTTATGGCTATTTGCAATTTTAAATTAATTTTTATTTTATAAGTTAAATTTTTTTACATTTAAACCTGGCTTTTCAGTACTTTTTTTTAAAGCTAAACATACAAATCTTCCTCTATTTATAAATCGGGTACATTTTAACAATTAGTTTAAAATTTTATTATTTAAAATCTATTAAATTTTTAAAATATTTTTGTTTTCTTCATAAATCTAATACATTTTATGTTCCTCAATTATGTTCTTCAAGCTGTGATGTAACATGCAAAACCTCCCTAAGCACTTAAACCACTCTTGCAAATGTAATCAATTAAACGTATAAATGTAGTATATTTTAAGTTCTTTTAGGCATCACAGTACTATTGTTAACCAAGTAAATAAAATTCTCCTACACATTTCAAATAAACATCTATAGGGGCAGGAAACTTTCCCTTTCTTCCCCTGCAAGTGCTTTGTCTGGCCTAGTAATTAAATTGACATAGACAAATTAACAGGGGAAAAATGAATTTAATTTTGTAGACAAAAGAAAGGATAGACAAAGAATACATTTGTAAAGAACTGACAAAGAGGTTTGGGCTTAGGGTAGTAAATTAGTGAAGAAGTAACAAGATTTGTTTGTACTGCCTCCTGAGCCCTATAATTCCCTATTTTTGGGTGTAAGAAGACCTTCCACTCTTCTGGTCCAGTGAGGGTACCTTTCACATGGGAAAATTTATTTCCTGCTTTCGGGAGACAAAGGAGAGTCCGAGCGTCTTTTTTGTACCAGCTGTTCTGAAGTAACGTTAATTCAAAATCATTAACATGCCAAAGTGGCATATTCTGTTCCCCATCACATTACAACTCAAAAATTCATTTCTCATTTTGTTTGGAATCACATGTTCTTATGCCCTCATATGTCAATTTTTTTAAATATTATAAGCACTTTTAATGTCATTTATAAATTTTTCCTACGTTGAACTCAAAATTATGAATAGAAAGTGGTTTTCTTCATGATCTCAATTTTTAATTTGTAAATTTTCCCAGAATTAGAAGGACACTTTTACCCACTTCTTCTTACACAACTTTTACCATTCCAGTAATAACCCCAAACCTTAGTGTTTAAAATAGCAAAAATTTATTTTTCACTACCATTACACGTTGGCTACATATTGGCTGGGGCTCAGCTCTGCCTTCTCTTTGTTCCAGAATCTAGAAAGAAAAATGGAGCTTGTAGCTAGGGTTTGCCACAGACAGCACATAGCACGAGTAGTAGCACAAGCTGGTGTAAAGCTTTCCCATGGCTTATATTCTATTAGCCAAAGTGAGTCACACGGCCTGGGCTAACATTGCTGGGGCAGGAGCTATAATCCTCCCATGAGAGGACGCACCTACAGGAGGAGCCTGATAGCATGGGAAAATGCTTCACATATTTTGATCAATCAATGCATTCTACAACATCTTTCCTCGAAAAAAAAATTAGTTATATTATCACCTAGTTATTTCTTATATGAATTTTTACTTTAGTGCTCAGTTGCTTCTTTACTGCAAGACTGAATGTTAAATTATTTTCTTGCTTTTGTCAGGTCTTACAGCCATATTGATGACCTTGTCCTAAGGCTTAAATGAGATCATGCAAATGAAAGCATCTATACATTCTTAGCAAATATAAGTAGGAATACATTGTGGGTATTTTTTTTATTCTCTTATTTTTTGGCTTCATCCTTCCTGTTTCTGTTTTGCTTGTATAGTTGTATGGTTTTCGTTCAGGCCCAACTATCTAAAGCAAAATCGCTTACCTATGCATGGATAAAAGGAATTTGCTTTTCTATCATTAGTTACTTTGAGTTCCAGTCATTTTGGCCTCAGAAACAGTGTTGCATTCCACCAGCACTCACACCCTTCCTTTGGCTGCTCTAAATATTATATTTACATTCACTGAGCCTGTATTTTTTTTTTTAGAGAGAGAGAGAGACAGAGAGAGAGAGAGAGCGTGTGTGTGCAAATGAGTAAGGGGTAGAGGGAGAGGAAGAGAGAATCCTAAGTAGGCCCCATGCCTAGTATAGAACCCAATGAGGCTTGATCCCACAATGCTCCGATCATGACTTGAGCTGAAATCAAGAGTGGGACGCTTAACCAACTGAGCCATCCAGGCACCTCTCATTTAACCTTTTATATTTGACTTTCTGGAGGCCAGATCACACTGTTTTCTCATATTAAGCTAGTTATTGACAATAAGCAGCCTGTAAGTCATTTTTACATGTGGCTTTAAGCAACATTTCATTCATCCTATAATGTATTTATGCACAATTTTTTTTAAGACGCACGAATAATCTAACTAGCCAGATTATAGAAGGAATTGAAAGTTAGGCAGAGGAATTTAAATTTAATGATGCAGGAAATAGGAAATAATTGAATTTTCTGAGGCAAGAAATAGAAAAACAGCATGGTATCATTATCACAGTACGGGATTTTATGTCAGACCATCCTGGATTGGAATACTGTCACCACCAATATGGCCCTAGTATTCCCAGTCAGTAATGAAGATCACACTACCTACTTCATAGAGCTGTCATTCAATAATAGATTCAGCAAATACTGTGTTCCTACTTTGTACTAGATGTCTTTGAACAAAAAACGAACTCCATTATTGACCTTGTTATGCTCACATACTAGGGACAAATACAGAAATATATTGTGGGTCTCCTGGGTGGCTCAGTTGATTAAGCATCCAACTTCAGCTCAGGACATGATCTCACGGTTGGTTAGTGGGTTCGAGCCCCACGTTGGGCTCTGTGCTGACAGCTCAGAGCCTGGAGCCTGCTTCAGATTTTGTGTCTCCCTCTCTCTCTGCCCCTCCCCTGCTCACGTTCTGTCTCTCTCTCTCTTTCTCAAAAATAAATAAACATTAAAGTTGTAATCATTTGATTTTAGTTTAAGAAAAAATAGTGAACAATTGTGATATAGGCTTAGAAGGAAAGGAACAAATGACAGAGAACTGGGGTTTGTATTTTTAAATTAAGTGATCAGGAAAAGCCTCTGTAAAATGGTGACATAATTCATATGTGGAATTTAAGAAACAAAACAGATGAACATAGGGGAAGGGAAAGAAAAGTAAGATAAAGATAGAAAAAGAAAGGGAAGCAAACCATAAGAGTCTCCTAAATACAGAGAACAAACTGAGGGTTGCTGGAGGGGGGTGGGTGGGGGGATGGGCTAAATGGGTGATGGGCATTAAGGAGGGCACTTGTTGGGATGAGCACTGGGTATACTGAATTCTATTCCTGAAATTATTAGTATACAATATGTTAACTAACTTGGATTTAAATAAACTTTAAAAATTAAAAAAAAATAAGAATAAACAAGAAAAAGGTTCTGTAGCTGCGGGGGACCCATCCATGTCCTCTTGATCCTTAACATTCTGCTGTGTGCCCATGGTATCTAAGTGCAAACACTGTTGAATCCTCTTGAGAACATTCTTCCAGCAAGTGTTCAGTGCAGCCTGGAAGTACATAGGAGTGGATGCCTCCCGGTGCAGATTCAGTCATTCACAGATGGGAGTGAGGGAATAAATAGCTTACCTTCCTCACCACCCACCCCATACCCACCTGACATATATTCCATACAGATACGGCTTAAGTTGCCCAGAGTGGCACTGGCTTCATTAAACACCACTTATTGGCTTTCTTCCCTTCCTTGTTTCACTTCTTTACTCTTAAACTGGTGTTTCATAGGATTGCCTCCTAAATAAAGCATTTATTCTCTAATCTATGCCTTATGCAGAATCTGCTGCAGGGGGAGACCAATCTGAGAGAAATATCGTCTCTAGCCACTTAGGATAATATCTGTAACAGAATATGTACTCAGTAAATGCTAGTTCTCCGTTTCCTCACCCTTGTTCCACCAAGTCAAGCATGCATGATGAAATGTTTTAGAAAGTCATCTCTAGACTTTATTATTGTTTTGGAGGTAGCTAAAGCTACAGTCCTAGAAACCAGTGAAGAAGCGGACAACAGCTTTAGGGCTGACAAAAAGCAATAAAACCCCAGTCAGGACAATGTGAGATGCCAGTAAAATGTAGTTACAATGGCCTGTTTATATTCTTTTGTATTCTTTACTGCACATTATATACTCTGCTGGACTACGTGGTTCAATGGAATATTATAAGACAGTAGTGGTGCCATAAAGATACCACTGGGTAAAAAAAAAAAAAAAAAAAATATATATATATATATATATATATATATATACACACACACACACACACACACACACACACACACTTTAGGCCAATAAAAGTAGGCTGAGAGATCAGCAAAGCATTCTATAAGATTGGTCCGAGATTATCTGTCATACTAGGCTTGTCAGGTAGCAGTAGCAGTGGAAATGTGAAAGGACCTCTGATCTCCATCAGCACTCAAAGCTGCTATATATACAGTTGACCCTTCAGCAGTGTGGGGATTAGGGACACCAACTCCCCACTCCCATGCAGTCAAAACTCTGCATATAACTTTTGACTCTGCAAAAACCTAACTACTGTAGCCTACTGTTGAATTGAACCCTTATCAATAACATTAATAGGGGTGCCTGGGTAGCTCAGTTAAGCGTCCGACTTCGGCTCAGGTCATGATCTCATGGCTTGTGAGTTTGGGCCCCACCTCGGGCTCTGTGCTGACAGCTCAAAGCCTGGAGACTGCTTCGGATTCTGTGTCTCCCTCTCTCTGCCCCTCCTCCCCTACACTCTGTCTCTCTTTCTCTCTCTCTCTCTCTCAAAAATAAACATTAAATTTTTAAAAAAAAATAACATAAATAGTTGATGAACACTTATTTGTGTTTTATATGTGTTATAGACTGTATTCTCCCAACAAGGAAGCTAGAGAAAAGAAAATATTACTAGAAAATCATAAGGAAGAGAAAATACATTTAGAGTACTGTACTGTTAAAAAGCCTCATGTAAGTGGACCCACACAGTTCAAATGCATGTTGTTCTAGGATCAACTGTGCATATAATGCATAAAATTAAAGTAAAACCAATGTGCTTGGTATGTAAGTACATTTTCTTTTCTTTTTTTTTTTTTTTGTAAGTACATTTTCAAGTATTTCTTGTCTTCTCTTCTAACTCATTTTCCACTTCTAAGCAAGCCTTAAACAGATAACCTAAAGATCCTATTGGCTCTTGAAATTTTTAAAAATTAATTTCCTACCAGGGCATACAACATCTGACCTGTCGCCTCCTTATGTCTCAATCTATTCTTGGTTTACTCTCCTTCATGCTGATTAGGCTCAGGCATACTGGCCATTATTTAGTTCCTCAAAGTATGCCACATGCATTAGTGTCTTTTTTAATGTTGATCTTTCTTCCTGGAATTTAATTATCAGCTGTTTAGATAAATAGGTCTCTCTCATTCCTTAGGTGTCTGCTTAATTGTCACCTTCTCAGTGAGGCCTTCCTTGACTACCTTATCTGAGATGTATCAGTTAGCTATTACTACAGTAATACTGCATAACAAACAACAAAATCTCAGTGGCATGCAATAATGAACATTTTTTTTTAGCCCAAGTGTCTGGGGGTTGGTTGGGGATCTGTCAAGGCAGCCTGGGCTTCACTCAGTGCCTCTGCTGATTTGTTCATGCCTGGAGGTCAGATGGAAGTCAGCTGATCTCTATGATGCTTCTGCTCTACAACTGTGCTCCATATATTTCTCATTTTCCTCCTGGGACCAGTGGGCTAATCTGAACATGTTCATTTTATAGTTTTTATACATGGCAGAGGTGTAACAGTATGAACAGAAACACATAAGGCCTTTTAAGGCCTAGAATCAGAACTAGTCCACCATTACTTGCACCTGTTCTATTGACTAGAGCAAGTCACAGAGCCGAACCCAGCATCGGTGGTTTATTCCTCCCATGGAAATAAGAGGGGTGGGAAGGGAACACATCTAAATACTTATGATCCAATATACTGCAAAAGGTCTTCTCTTTTTATTCCAGTTTAAAGTGCTCGGTTTATTGCCTTCCAAGCAATTTTGGCTTTTTGTATTCCATTGTCTACTGTCTGTCTCACCTGTGAAATTTTATATTATATGAGAAAGGAAGAACAGACCATACTATGGTAACAAATTAAACCCCAAATATCAGCAGTTCTATGCTTGTCTATTCCTCCTCCTCCCTGAAGAGTTTAAGGGATTTGAAGAGGGGAGTAAATATAAAAGGAACACAAAGGTTTATAGTGATTCACAAGGCTCTTTCGTATTTGGTCTTTTTATTGGCCTTCAAAGTAATACATATACAGGGAAGAAACTTAAAGAATCTTGGTTTTATAAATTGAAATTCAATTAAAATCTAATCAAATGTATAAAATGCTCAGGGCATCTAAGTCACTGACTGATCACCGAGTCAGAGCCTTCCAGAAATTTCCAGATTTTGTCGAGTGCCCCGCCACCCCAGCTCCCGTAGCAAAATGTGTGCACTTCTAACATATCCTGTCTCAGTTTATACTTAAATCTGCTTTGGATCACTGCCCCTCGATGATCAGCTCTTCTAGGGTTTATTCATAATTTATCTGAGAGCCTACACAGGCAGGATATCTAGAAGGCCTTCGTCTCATACTGGAAATTCTGTTTTGCCCTCTGGTTTCTGAAAAGCCTTCATATCTGAACTTGCAGGCTCTTCTTTAAAGTCAAATGACGCACAGTGCCACTACTAAGACATCCTTTGCTCCACCCAGGTCTCACAAATCGTTTTATGTGTATGGCCTCATGCTTTCTGGAAAGCCTTCCCCCTAGAATTCTTATAGGTTGATACTTGCAAGATGTGACAACAAATCCTGAGTTTGCTAAAGATACTGATGACCTTCAAAATACCTTCACTTGCTAAGGAGGGCTGTGATGAAATTCCTCCTGAAACAGACTGTGGGTATTTCAAATTTGTTTTAACCTTGTAATTCAACCTAAGTATGTTCCCTACCATAAGTCTTTCCTGGGTTGATATTATCAAGTTTCTGTGATAAGCAGAGTCTGTACCTCATTAGCTCTGAGAACATTACTGGCATTAAATAGTTAATGACTATTAGTAATCACATCACAGAAACACTAAGAGAACATTAACCATGAGACAGAGTTAAACTTCTTAGCCAATTCAGTATCTATTTCACAGCATTCTTGACATTTCAAACCCTCTGAATTTTCATTTATCCAGTAGTAGTTGGAAACCTATGTCTAAAATTTTAGTGTTGTCAAGAATACCCACTGTGCCCTCTCGATACGAAAGGTTAATTTTAATGAACATTTAAACACTTATATTAGGCAATATCATTTAAATATAATTGAAATGTGAAGCTGGGAGTTGTAGTGCTTAGCATCCAAATCTGGCCTGTTTACTGCGTAGTCATAGCTCAAAGGCTGTACCAGTACTTGTTAAATATTACAGCCTCTACGGAGTGAGACGCACTGGCTAGAGCATAACTGAATATAGACTTGCCCCCCACCCCCCAGGCTGTATTTTAAGTAGTAACCCATACTTCAAGGACTTTTCATATGCACTTTGTACTTTTGAGTAGCAAGTTGAAGATGCAGGTCAAATTGGGGTTAGTGCAGCTCAGACTATCAAAAGATATGGACAGTTTGGGAAGAAAAGGGGTGTAATAAGGAGCACTAGCTAGTGATAATTAGCATCCATTTAATGCATAACATGGATTGTTTTTGTCATCATTTACATACAGTTTAGGCACTGAGTGAGTAGGTTATATTGCAAGACTGTTGACTGAAAAACCGGAAACCAGAAATACCGCAAAATGAGTGTACCCTGAAGCAAGAAACCTTCCAAAAGACTTGCACACAATGCTTCCATATGTAAGCTCTTGCACTAAGTCTTTTAAAATGGACTTTAACCTGGGGCTCAGGCACTTAGCCAAACATACAATGCACCAACTGGGACAGTGGTAGTGCTGGGAAAAAGACAAACAAACAGAAAACAAAAAACAAAACACACACACACACACACACACACACACACACACACACTGGAAAATTCTTTCTCTTTTAAGCATTTTAAGTTATTCAGTAAAAGGTTGCCATCAAGGCTGGTATGCTAGTCTCTATTATAACCAAAGAGTTCCTTTTTTCCCCTTCAACATCAGCTTTAAAAATGTGGTTTTATCTGCAACTAAGTATATTAGGTCATTTATAGAAGTAAAATAAAATACTGTGTTTAAAAGAGTATGTGTCCTCCTAACATTGTTTCCATTTCCTGCTGAGTGTGCATGCCCAGCTAGCCATGGCAAGGCCCAATTCCAGTGATTTGCAAATAACAAAAGCAAATCTACTCATTCTCAAAATAACGTAACTATATATTATACTATAATAATATAATGATATAACTATTATAATAGTATAGTATAGTATAGTATACTATACTATGGGATCATATAGTATAATAATATAACTGTAATAATAATATTAATAATTCAGACATTTTTTTCATTATATTGAATGGGAATCTGCCTGAAGTAGAGGGACAATTTTTATTTCCAACAAAGTAGCAAGAAGGAAACAGAAAACAATAATATAATAATTTATTTTAAAGTATATATCACTTTTTTAGGCACTAGAATAGTATATTTTAAGCTTATAATTTTACTTGTTACAATAACACAAAATAATAGCAAAGACAGATCTCCTAAGTTGTATGCTTAGCTACTAAAAACTTACTTTACTTTATATTATTTTTTAAAAAACTATTTGTGAGACACTTAAGGTTAATCATTATCGCCGCTATACAGATAAAGAAGTTACAATAGATGATTCTAGTTTTCTAGTCTAGACTCTAGACTATGTTAAATGGTATTGAATCAGACTGCATCTGTATAGTTCTACAGAATTCAGTATACTATATTGCAGGCTGTAAGCATTTCATTATGTAACCTGTAATGGTGGTAGGTAAATCATTTTTAATTTTAGTATAAATGAAAAGACAAAAGTATTAAGAATAACTACAAAAATTGTTAATTTCTATTTCATTTTAATATTACATTTGTAATCAGAAAATTACTTTAGCCTAAACATATGGTTTGCTAAGCCTTATTTTAAAACCATGCATTTTATACAAGTAAATAATTGCATCAATTAAATAAACATAATCTCCAGCATTTTAATTGCTATTTATATATTTCATTACAGTTTTTATCTTCCGAAATATCTTTTAGAGTGTTAATTTCAAGAAGAGATTTTTTTGGTACCTGAATGTCACCATGTACAATTGGCTTTATTAAGCAGATCTTGAATATTTTCTTAGTCCTTTAATGCCCCTTTTCAAATTTTTTATTAGATAATTGTACTAAATAATATCAATAAAGCTTTCTTTTATGACTCTTAAAACACACCAGGCTCTGCCTGACTCTGTGTCGACTAAATCCTTCTCTGTTCCACTGATAAATGGAGGTTCCATATGATGAGGTTTTTGGGGTGACAGTGGGGTTTGTGGGGTTCATGGGGTCTGGAGCTGACAGCCAAGAAAGAATTCTTGAAGATGTCATTGGTGCAAAAAGGTGATTTTATGGAAGCACGGGGGTAGGACCTGTAAGTTGGAAGAGCTGCCCTGGGACCATGAGGAGACACTGGTTGTTGGGGGAGGTAAAGTCCAGGGGAAGTTTTCAGTGAGATTTTCATATGCTAAACAAGACTCCCTGTATAGTGGAGGCTTAGCTATTGTCTAGCTTAGGGTTATTTTTCCCTCTAGCAAAGTATTAGCATTAAGACCGTAGGGAGTTCCAGGAGAAATGTTTTATTCTGCCAGCCTCAAGTGTTTGTCAATGGGCTGCAGGTTAGAAGGAAATTTCGTTTTGTCTGCCATTTCCTTCTACTTTGGTTTCCCACATCACTATGGAGGGGTGATGGAGACTTAGGTCCTGCAGGACTATGATCTCTACCACTTAGCCATTTGTTTTTCTCCTTTCCTTTGTTCTTGAGCAGCCAGGAATATCACACACATCCCACCTGGGGGTAAGGGGTAGAGCCTTTGAGGCCTTTCAGCTTGCCCTAGGTTCCCTCATCACCTTATAGTCCTGACTTACACATTTAATAATTATATCGAAATTCTTGGGTTTTATAAATATGAAGCCTTTACATTAAGTATTCAAACAAATAATTTCAAGGTGTCATTTTCTTATTTATTTCCCCTGTCAACCATAGGTTGTAACATATCGAGTGCAAACTACAATACTAAATAAATGTGCGTTATGTGCATTAATCTCATTAAAGTCACTTTAAAAAAATAAATTTGATTATTACAAATGCATATGGATATTCTAGGCTGGGTTATTTTCAATGTACTATATCAAACACATTAAGCTATGAGTATCCACTCACGTAATAAGTGCCAGTGTCAAAGCACTTTGTTTTAATGATCACTGGGAATTACCAAATCAGGGTTGAAGGTGTAATAGTGAGAACATAAAACTTTATTCATTCAAAATAATTAGAGGAAAGGCAACTCTTACCTGTAAGAATCTAAATTATGAAATATTTTAAAAGAAATTCTGTTTCTGTAATTTTTAAAAACAAGGTAAAAATAACATTTCACATTTATTATGTAGTTATTAGAAATCAAACACACAAGGAAGAAAATCACTATACAAAGAATTTTCCTCGCAAAAACAGAATTGTTTTTAGAAGGAATATTGGACAATATTATCATTCTTTGTTCCACACTGAATTTATATATTCAAAGCTCAAATATTTAAAATGGTAGTGTTTGTGGAATTATTCTGATTAAGATGTGTAATCTGACAATTAGAAAAACATCTGATTAAGCTCTTCACATTCCATTCTTGCTTATTATGTTCATTTAGATGCATTTGTCAATTTATAAGTACACTTAATTAAAATTTTTTAAATTTTCTTTTTTTTTTTTTTAAAGGATCCCGCTACATGAAAAAAATGCAAGTCAAAGTGGTCACAACCTAGAAGTCTGCAGAGACAGGAATAACTAGCAAGTAGATACTATGTTGTTTTACTATGCTTAAGTATATAGAATTCAGTAGTGTTCTGGGAATTTTACTCTATAATTACAAATAGCCTTGTAATTTTAAATTCATATTTAGTAGTATTTGTGTTAACTATATTACATCACAAAAATAGTTAGGAAGAAAATTGGTAACTATGGATTTCAGGAAATAGATTTTTGGTCAATAATAATGAAGTGATTTTGGTCAAAAAGATGAGTTTAAATATTGTATCTTTTCCTAGGTCTTATTTTTAGAGACCTAATTCAACAATATATTCCTTTCTGAAAAGAGTGATAATCTCCCTGTATCTTGCAACACATTCAACCACTGTATAAATGTATTAATTCCTCTCCTAAACCATTAATAGGAATTATAATACAATCATGCTTCTAAGAAAGAGAATGAAGTTACATTCACTTTTGAAGGTTACATTTTAAAATTTCAAGGTGATATCAAATGAAATCCAGACATAAAGCAGGAACTTTCCCTTCATCAGTACTCACTGACATTTTCAAGAAATGAAATAGGAGGTTCAATGATAAAAGCATGTAATGTTTGGATGAATGGATTTTAAAAAAGACTTAAGAATGTGGAAAGGGTAAATAAGATTATTTGAATGGCAACAAGAATCTTTGAAAATCTCATTGTTCCATATTAAAGTGTTTGAAGCTGATTCTTTCTCCTGAAATGCATCTTGGAGATTGTAATAGAATCAAAATGTTAAAACTAAACTTATTTTAGAAAGTATTTGCATCAAGTCTTTCATTGGTATGGATTAAGGAACTAAGTCTGCACTTAGAAACTGATTTTACATGTTAAAATTACACATATACACACACATAAACATATTTATATGCACATATATACATAATATACATGTATTTTTTAGGATAATAATATAATTAGTTCTTAATTTAACAGATATTTTTCAATGGATGGTGATTAAGATATGTCTGCAAAGAAAAATCTATAAGAAATTATGGCAGTATCCACAATCGAAACTTTTAGAAATTATATATGTATTTTAATTTAAAATCCTATAGTAGTAATTTCTATAATTATAGACATCATTTAAAATTATATTTCAATGCTTAACAGTACAGATTCCTAAAGAATTATATAAGCCAAAAAAAGTTTCTTCCCTTTCAGTCTTTTTGTTAAGGCTTTATACATGATAAATAATGGTTGATAAACACCTCACATACAAATTATATCAAATGTTTATACAATTGAAACCACATATTTTGATAAGAAGAATGCTAAACAATAAGTCAAAAAACACTTCAGCGATAAAAAGCATGAATGAAAGCCTAATGAATCTGGTTTATAAACTTAGACTTTTTATCTTAGGATGTCATACAGTGATACAAGCTTACACTATAAGGTGTAAGAATTTTGAAATTCAAAATTCAGACTTTTAAATAGTTCAGTTGGGCTGTCTTTGTATTAAAGGAGAGAAAATTCTGAAAATGGGTTTAGAAATGCCTTGGTAATAGTTGGCATCAATTTCAGCTCAGAAGGAAATGAAGAAGACTATAATTTAAAAGGAATTAAAGAACTTAAAAGAAGAATTATTTTTAAAAAGAAAAACATCTGGAAGATGAGAGGGTCTGGTGGTGGGAGCCCAGGAAAATGACACTTGCTGGGGAACTTAGGACTCAAACTAAAGTGATGGTATTAGAGAGAGAGAGGGGAGGACTTTGATTTGAAACGATACCTTCTTCACTGGATTCTATAGGAACTTCATTTGGATGCATAGTGGCCCCATTATTTGAAATCTGGAGCATTAAGAGAAGAGGAGTTTACCTTCAGTAGAGGATGTTAAAATGGTAACTTTAGTTCAGAATGTGAAGTTCAGGTGCCTGGAGCATATAGCAAAATGGGGACATCTCAGGGTTGGTGGAAATGCAGAACTGGAGGTAGGACTAGAAGATTTCTCTGAATAGACTCAGTGGTTGAAGCCACCAGGACTTCACCAGGCAGAAAACATGTACACAGTGGAAGGGGAATATTACCATAGGTATAGTTCCTAGGATCAATATTCAGTCACCAAAATTCTGCTTAGAGAAAGAGGAATCAGCCACAAAAACTGAGCAGTGGTCAGCAGTAAGAGGAAAACTGGCTTCCAGTATTTTGTTCTGTTTTTTAAAGAAACAAAAGCAGAAATATTCATAGAGGTTAGCCATGTCAAACGCTGCTGAGATGCCTTGGAGGAGGATGACTGAATGAGAAAAAACTTTTAGATATCTGTCAGTGCTTAGGAACCCCATGGAGATACTTTGGAGGCCAGATGAATTTGTGAATCCTTTCCAATATAGCACCTTTATTCTTTACCTTATGTCCTTCATATATCAATCCCAATAATAGAATTATGTTTTTCGGATTTGTTTTGCATAGTTTCATATTTTTAACTCAGATTGCTTATTCTCAGAATATCATCATAACTCCCTGAAACTTCTGATTTGAATAGCTAATTCAACTTAATGTATTTTGGTTGAAGAACTCTTTCTTACAGGGTAATCCTATCAATTATATATGGCCCATTATTATTTCATGTAGTAATCTCATAAATGATTTCCCATAGTAGGCTGACAAATACTTCATTTGCCACTGTTGGGAAAAGCCCAGTCCTTCTCCTGTGTTCCTTCTTTGCTCTCACATGACTGCCGTTCTCACAACAATTCTAACATGTCTGTCTTTCATTTCTTCCTACATGTCTTGTAGCCCCTGGAAGCCACCATTCTACTTTATCTGAATTTGACTACTCTAGAAACTTCATATAAGTGGGATCCTATGGTATTTGCACTTTTGTGATTGGCTTATTTCATTCAACATTAATGTCCTTCAGTTTTGCACATGTAGCATATGGCAGAATCCTCTTCCTTTTAGGATGGAGTAATATTCCATTTCATGTATATACCACATATTGTTTACCCATTCATCTGTTGATGAATACTTGGGTTGCTTCCACTTTTTGACTATTGTGATTATTGCTGCTATGAACATAGGTGTGCAAATATCTCTTTAAACCCAAACCTTCAATACTTTTGGGTATATATCCAGAAGTGGAATTGCTGGATTATATGATAATTCTGTTCTTAGTTTTCTGAGGAACTGCCATATTGTTTTCCATAGTGGCTGCACCATTTTGCATTCCCACCAATGGTGCAAAAAGCAAGCCAGTTTTTCCACATCTGAGCTAACACCTGTTTGTGTGTGAGTGTGTGTGAGTGTGCCTGTGTGTGCGTGTGATGGTAGCCAATTTTAATGGATATGAAATGATATCTTATTGTAGTTTCAATTTCCATTTATCCTTTAATGAGTGCTCTAATGAGCATCTTTTCATGTGCTTATTACCTTTTGTACATCTTTGGATAAATGTCAGTTCAAATCCTTTGCCTAATTTTTAATTGAGCTGGTTTTGGTTGTTGTTATAGCCTTTTAAGATTTTCTCTTCATTTTTTTTTTATTTACAGCAATTTGATTATGATACACCCAGGGGTGGTTTTCTTTTCAGTCATTTTCCCATAGTTTACAGATTTTCCTGGGCTAGAGCTTTTCATCAAATTTGGAATATACTTAGTCATCATCTTTGTAAGTACTGTTCCAATCTCATTCTTTCTCTCTTCTTTTTGGGACTTTAGTTACATAGGTCTCTCCACTGTGCCCACATTTCTCTTGTACTCTATCTTTTATTTTATATTCTTTTTCTCTCTAATTGGGTACTGTCTATTGATCTGTTTTCCGGCTCATTATCCAATTTCTAATATGATTTTTTTAAATTTTTTAATGTTTATTTATTTTTGAGAGAAAGAGACAGAGCATGAGGGGGAGAGGGACAGCTAGAGAGGGAGACACAGAATCGGAAGCAGGCTCCAGGCTCCAAACTGTCAGCACACAGCCTGTCACAGGGCTCGAACTCACTACCTGTGAGATCATGACCTGAGCCGAAGTCGGATGCTCAACCGACTGAGCCACCCAGGCGCCCTCTAATATGATTTTTAAAATATTTGTTAAATTCTGAACTTCAGAGATTATGTTTTTCAATTACAGAACATCTATTGGATCCGTTTTTATAAATTCTAATTATCTGGAGAAATTCTATTTCTATTCATCTGATCTATCATGTCCATCTTTTCCACTGTGTTCATGAACATATCAATTGTAGTTATTCTGAAGTTCTTGTCCATAATACCATAATCACCTGCACATCTATTTTTAGTGTCTGTTTATTCCCTTATACTTTGGCCATTATGAACCTACCTTTTTAAGTAATTTTTTATTAAATGCCAGACACAGAGTATGAAAACTTTTAGAGTCACCAGGTGATTATATCCTGGCAAGTAAAGCAGAAAAAAATATTCCACCTAATTTTTTTCAGGGATTAAAATGAGTAGAGGCTGAATGCTTCAGTCTGTCTCTGGTTGCTTCCTTTTCTGAAGCATAGCCCTCTAGGATTTTCAACTGAAATCTTGGAGTGTTTACTATGATTCTTGCCCCTCATGAATTTGCTGATAAGGCAGGACATTTTGCTCTGTGTTTTAGACATTTTAATCTAAAACTCTAGTGTTCTTTGTCACGAAGCATCAAAATATACCAATGACTCTCTCTCAAAGGGGAGTATACATTTAAGGTTCTTCAATTCTCCAATGTTTACATTAGGCTTTCCAGACCACCCAAAGCTGTTATCTGTCTTTCCCCAGTTGTGGCCCTCTGATCAAACTAAACCCAGATTATCAGACTCTAAATTCTATCATAGAATTGGCAAATGCTTCCAGAGAAAGGAGATGAGCTGGGCATCAAAATCTCCTTTCTTTTTGGTTCTCCCCACTTTGAAAACTTACCCAAGTAACTAGCTTTGTTGCTTCCTCAGCTCTTTGAATCATTAAAGCAGATGTTTACATTTACATGGCTTTTCCAGTTTCTCTCTCTAGAAGCATTGATGCTGCCAAAAAACACTTTGTGTGCCTTGTTTTTGTGTATCATGGAAACTTTTACATGTCAACTAGCATAGATTAATGTCTTTTTTCATTTCTTCCTCTTTTTTCTGTTAGAATTCTTTCTAAAGTAGACTTTTGACTTTTTTAGAGCAGTTTTAGGTTTACAGCAAAATTAAGTGGAAACTACAGAGAATTCCCATATATCATCTGACCCTGCACATGCATAGCCCCCCATACCATCAACACGCCTCACCAGAGTGGTACATTTGTTACATTCGATGTTGACATATTATTATCATCCAAAGTCCATAATTTACATTAGGCTTCACTCCTGCTGTACATCTGTGGATTTGGACAAATGTATGATGACATTCATCATTATAGTATTACACAGAATAGTTTCACTCCCCTAAAAATCCTCTGTCCTGCATCCCTCCTAATCCCTGACAACTGCTGACCTTTTTTACATAACTACAGTTTTGCCTTTTTTAGAATGTCATATAGTTGAAATCAAACAGTATGTAGCCTTTTCAGATTGGCTTCTTTCACTTAATAATATGCATTTATATTTCCTTAATATCTTTTTGTGGCTTGATAGATTATTTTTTCTAGCACTGAATAATATTTCATTGTACAGATGTACTGTAGTTTATTTATCCATTCATAATGTATTTATTTAACAGTTGTATTAGATTCTATAATATCTGGGTACATTTTATTAAACAATCCCCTACTCAGGGATGATTTACTCTATTTCTAGTTTTTCCCTCTTAGTATAATGGTATATGAGCTAACTTGAATATATCCCCATTTATTTACTTGTGTTTCCAAGGGGGAACATACCCAGATATAAGCTTGGTAGGACATAAATACACTTTACATTTGTAAATTTGTACATATATAATTTTTAAATTATATTATTTTCTTTTATATAGGACATATATTTTAAATCATTTCATTGTGATAAAATACACATAACATACACATAACATAAAATTTACCATGTTTAAGTATACAGTTCACTTGGCACTAAGTACATTAGCATTGTTGTACATCAAGGTAACTGGTATTGTCAGTTTCTTATATAGACTTCCAGAGATATCTCTCCAATATATAATAAGCCTATGTATACACACATACATATTTTTTCTTTTTCCTTAGATTATGGCATTTTTTCCCCAGTAAGGAGAAAATATCAGACATAATTTCATATTTGTTTTTAGAAAACTTGCTTATTTTATTTTCATTTTTTTACAAACTCCTAAATAGAACATTGTGTGGATTTATATAACTCCCAGTCTTTTGCTATCACAAAAAGCTACTCTAAATGATCATATGCATAGCTTATTTTGCATGTATGCAAGCTTATCATAAGAAGAGTGGAATTGCTATATACAATGTCATGCCTTTTTGTAATTTTGGTAGAATTTGTAAAATTGACCTGCATAGGGCTTATTCCAGTTTTTACCATTATCCATAATGTGGTGCACATGACTTTCTATATTTAATAGGTGAATATTGTACTCAAAGCTACAGTGATTTGTAGTGTCACAGATATGTTAACATCCTTTCCCACATTGCTACTCAGAAATAAGTCATAATCACTGTTTTCTTATTTTTCTCATTCTACTGGATATAAAGTAATATCTGAATTACCTCAGGTTATACTTTCCTGACTACTAGAGAGATGAACCATTGTTTCATATGTATATTAGTCACATGCTCCTCTGCAATTTGTATATTGAGATTTTTGCCTACCTTTGTATTGTGTTGGCTTTTTCTTATCACTTTGTAACTGATCTTTTTATATTATATATACGAGCCCTTTTTTCTTTCATATGTATTGCAAATATTTTCATCACCTGAGGTGTGATTTTAGTGTATGGGGAAAATACATTTTTTCTTTGTTGGTAGAATTAATTCTTTTTTGCTATAATACTTCTATAGATAATTTATGTTGGTATTTATTTTTTTAGAAGCAGTTGGGAATTTCTTATAGATTATGACAGGAAGTCTGTCTTCTTGAATTATTTTATTATTTTAATCTTAATTCACTTGTGATAATGAAAGAGTTTTACAATTATGGAACATTTTATTTTTAATGTGGAATACAAAGATGATTTCAGACTTAAAAATTTGTTTTTATTTTATATGCAGAGAGCAAGTGCAAGCTGGAGGGAGGGGCAGAGGGAGAGAGAGAGACAGAAAGAGAGAGAGAGACAGAGAGAGAGACAGAGAGACAGAGAGACAGAGAGAATCTTAAGCAGGCTCTACATTCAGTGCAGAGCTCAGTGCATGGTTCAATCCCATGACCTGGGATCATGACCTGAGCCGAAATCAAGAGTTGGACACACAACAGACTAAGCCACCCAAGCACCCGTAAAGATGATTTCATACTTTTATAGCAGCTATCCTGAAAATGTTATTTTATAGATAAGAGATGTCAAATAAGTGAGAGATAGTAAACCTCATCTGAGACTTACTGGGTTAACAGAAAAAAAGTACCACAAAATGCCAAGATGGGGAGAAGAGTATTGGTGTTTTTTGTTTCAGTTTTTGACACTAAATAAGTTGCCAAAAGTCCTTGGGTTCTCTCTTACTTATCTCCATGTTTTATTGGCTAGTTGCCACAAAGTTTTAGGAAGATCACTGGGAATTAAAGCTTTCTTCTTATCATTATTCATCTTATGTGATATTTAGAGTCCCCTGTTCTTTTCAAGTTACGGTGTTAGATATGCACCAAGGGGTAACAAAGATGTCTACTCCATGAAGGCTGCAGGGTCTAGTGGCTGAAGTCCATGTTCTGGAGTTGAATTATCTACTTTAAAATCCAGCACTTCCACTTAAAGCTGTATAAAATAGAGCACATTCTTTAATTTTCCATTGTTTCTGTTTCCTCATTTGAAAAAAAAGACATAATAATTGCATTTGCCTCATAAGATTGCCTAGGTGTTGGGAATGAAGCAGCAAATGAAAATGACAGAACCCATTCCTTATAAATGAGGAATTTTGAGCTATTCATGTAAAATTTAAATTTGAGAACAGTATAAGAAATAGATTGGCATAAGAAGCAACAGAATACATGACGCATAGCAAGCACATAATATGCAAATAAAGAAAAAAAGAAACAAACAGAAGAAACAGACTTAAATATGGAGAACAAACTGGTGGTTGCCAGAGGGAAGGTGGGTAAGAGGATGGGTAAAATTGGTGAAGGAGATTGAGTACACTTATTGTGATGAGCACTGAGTAATGAGTAGAATTGTTGAGTCATTATATTGAATGAAACTAGTATAACATTGTATATTAATTATACTTGAATTAAAAACCCCCCAAAATCAATAAATAACAAAATAAAAATAAAACAAAAATAAAATAACATAAGTGTTTGAGTCAATAAATATAAACCAAATTAAACAAATTTATTTCAAAGGAAAGCATATTTAAAGCAGAATTTGTATTCAAAACTTAACCTATTCTAAACTATTTTGAAAAAGTTTTCATTTATAGTTTGTAAAGGAAAATATAACATTAGAAAATTATACCCCAAAAAGGACAAATTTATGTTATTTTTAAATAGGATTTATTTATTCAACCAATATTTATTGAGCATATACTACAAGCTTAACCCTATTCTAAGTGCTGGGGTTACAGCAATAAATAAAATATGAAATCCACATTCTCTTGAGTGTGTGCGTCTTGCACAAAGGAGTGATCGTTTAAGCCTATGAATTTGGAAGACAAATCCTGAGAATTGTGCAACATATGGATTGGAATAGGGAGAAACAGGAGATGTAGGAATCACTCAAGAGGCCATGTCTCTTTTGAGGTGAGAAGTCAGAGGTCTATACTTATAAATGGCAGGGAGACTTACAAAACTTATACAATAATGTTACTGAATTTTTGTAAATAAAATCATTTCAATGTACAATGAGGATTTGCTATTTTTAAATAAATCCTCTTCAACTGTTTTCACAAATAATTATGTATTCCTTTATTTGGTTTATATATTTGGTTCCCTTAAAAATGTAGTAAGCCTATACTACAAAAAAAAAAACAAAAAACAAAAAACAAAAAACAAAAAACTAACCTAAACCACCTCCAAGTCAATATCTTATGGAAAGTGTATCAGTCATATTTGCTAGAAATTTAAAATAATTTAATATGGTTTATTTGAGAATAACCTAAAATTGAAAACCAGCTGTTACAGATTACAGGTGGCATCTATAGGGACAGATATTTAAAATATAAAGGATGAAATTGATGCCATCATTCTTTAAATCCTATAATATCTGTATATAACTTAGATGTCAAAAGGTTTTGAATATTATGAGAGGAAAGAAGTCACTAAATGCTGGGGTAAGCCACAAAATAGTGATCGTAGGAGAGGGAAACTATAGGGAAGCAGTGAAGTTGATACAAATCGTACTTGACTGTCAAGGCCATGATAAGCAGAGAGAGACTATGACCAGGTGCATACCCCAGGCTCCTGGCCAGATGTGTGCTGCTCTGGGGATCTCTGCATGAACCAGCAACTGGCTTCTGCACCCTGAGGTGTTCTGATGCCAGGTGAATGAGTTCCCAGTGCTACCATGTCTATCTGACTTTATTCCTAATTATCTGTGCTGAACGAAGAGCCCACTTCCTACCTGTGGTCTGGTTGAGCACTTTTTAGCTGGAATTTAGAAACTGAGTTGAGTTGTTTAAAGCATAGCTGGAGCAATAAACCTAGAGAGAAGAGGAAGGGCAGAAGGGAGAGAACATGACATTTATTGAGTAACTTTTATGTAGTCCAAGTACATTTATACACACATTTTCTCACTTAGCCCTCATGATATCTCTATAAGAGAGTTGAGGAACTGAGCTGCAGAGAAGTTAGTTAAGTGACTTTTCACGGTTACCACAGTTAACTAAAGGGATAATCAGCATCACAGTCTATTTCTATATGACTCAAAGGACCATTCCCTTTCTACTGTATTGCCAGCAAGAAAGTTTGCATGAGAGAAATTGGATGGAGAGAACATCATAAAATTTTATAACCATTATAAAACTATGTAGAGTCATAGGTTTATGAAATAGAAATGGAACAAGTCCTTCTTAAAGCAACAACAATGGGACAATGACAGTGGCAGTAAGCATTGAAGCATTGAATGTGGTACCTCTGGTCATAGTGTGAAGGGTAAACTGGTAGGGATCATGGAGGTAGAAGAATGTCTATTGGGAGCAGCCATACAATATACAGGGACCAATACCTAGTGGGTTTCTGAAATATAGGACAGAGATCTGAGCTAAATATTTGGATTCAGAAGGTTTTACTATGAAGATGGGGACTAAAGCCAAGAGTGTACATGAGATTTCCCAAGAAAAAGTACAAAGCAAAGTAAGAGGAGTACTGAAAGAAAAACTTGAGTTAAAACCAAAAGCAAAAATGGAAAATGCTTAAAGCAGTAGGAAGATAACCAGGGTAAAGCAGTTACATGTATGCAAGAGTATAAAGAATGCTAAGGGAAAGACAATGATCAACAGTTAGATAAAAACTACAAGGTTTAAGGGTTCATGGAATCTGGCGGTTAAGATAGTGTTGAGGACCTGTGGAGGACTTTATAATTCTGTAGAATAAGGAATCAAATGTGTCATAGATTGGGCTCCTTGGAAATGGGATCTAAGGATAAGGATAAGGATTATTGGAGAGTGTTGAGTAGAAAGAGAAATTAACTAAATTGAGGTAGTAACAGAGGCTTCGACAGAGCCTATTTGTAGCACTGGAGCTGGGGAAGCCCTTCATAATTATGCCAAAGTGAGAAAAGGTGGCTGGGTTTTTAAACCAGCATGCACCAGTTATCAGAGGAGTATAACCTGGGCAAGATAATCCACTTCAGTAAAAGGCAGTGCCAGAGAGGAATGCACCTGTGAGCCATTAACAGGCAGCCTTCCAGCAGCTGGGAGAATGAATGGTTCCATCCACAACCGGATCTGGGTTGGGCAGCCACCTCACAGCATCGGAGAAGAGAGTGGGGAAAGGAATAGGAAGTGCTAAGCTTCTATTTTATTTTATTTTTTAAATGTTTATTATTTATTTTTGAGAGAGAGAGAGAGCAAGAGCAGGGAAGGGGCAGAGAGAGAGAGAAGGAGACAGAATCGGAAGCAGGCTCCAGGCTCTGAGCTGTCAGCACAGAGCCCGACACGGGGCTCAAACCCACGAACCTTGAGATCATGACCTGAGCCGAAGTTGGACGCTCAACTGACTGAGCCACCCAGGTGCCCCTAAGTTTCTATTTTTAATACTTTTTTCTAAGAGATTTTTATTATTTCAGCCATTAATGCTCTCTTCCTTTTTCTTTCCCGCCACCATCTTCTTGCCAGCTAACTCCTTTATTGCCAGGTTTTCTTCTTAGATGTTTCATTTACTCACATGGCCTTCAATTAAGTGGCTCTCTTTTCTTTCACTGTTCTTCACTGTTACTCTTGGTCTATCCTGTACCATATGAGCAGGAGTACGTTTAGAGGATCCTTATAGCACGTCCATTAATACCTGTTATGTGAAAAATAACCATATTTTACAGAATTGCTTTTTCTAGATCAATTACCATTACAAAGGAGGTTTTCCATGGAAGCTCTAAGTTAAGGAGTTTGGAAATTACAAACCAAGACTTGATGTATCACTGTAAGACCCCGTATTGAAGAGTCTGGTTTTACATATTTCATGTGGGGCTTTATATTTCCTTGGAAGACACTAAATAAACAGACTCTACAATTATAAATATGAACTCTTACTATAATTTCACGCTCATGAATACAGAAAAGGTTAAATAAAAGCTGTTAATCAATTTGATGATTATTAATTTATGGCAGCTCTGATGTAAGGACAGTATAAAAATAGTTCCCAGGAGGAATTTAAGTCAACATGCGATATATCATTATGTCAACCACTTTTTAATCATCCTGCATCCTTACGTTCCTGTGGTGCTTAATGCATTATCAACTGCCTCTGGCAGTCACCTGGGATATATATTTACTGGCAGCTTTATTACTTTTTTCAGAATATATAGGGCCATATTTTTATTTATCTTTTTAAATTATCAATAGAATAGTTTGATATTTGTGATGTATTGGCTGGGTTTTCTTTCGGCGGGGGGAAACTATGAAGTTCTAATATATTGAATTCCCATTTAATCAAAAAACACCCCTCCCCTCTCCCCCCACAAAACAGAATCATGTGCAGTTTTATGGAGTTCTAACTAGAGACTATTTGAAAAGGCAGATTTGTTCTTGCTTTGAAAATACCATATAAACACCAAAAAAAAAAAAAAAATCCATCCCATCTGTCAAATTGCCTGGAGTATGCATTTAACAAGGGATGAAGCTACACATTAAAGGCAATAAAATATGCAGCAAGGGAAAAAGGGATAAAGCCATCCTGCAGTTCACTGGCTGCACCTACTGTGTGGGGCCCTCCTTGTGAACAAGACAGATTGGTTATTTCTTGCTACATCAAATATCTGCCATTGTGGAGAATAAGAGAATTGGAAAGAGAACACTGGATTCTAAATTCCAGCTTCTTCCATCATCAATAGCCAAAGAATTGTGAAAATTAATTACATTTCCTTCATTTTAAGGAAACAGATCTACTTTTTCTACTAGGAAAAAAAAAACCCCACAACTTTTTTATTTGCAATCAAGGAATTTGACACATGAAAGAAGTAAACTTTGATGTATAGTTTTGCAGCTATGCCCAGGGGAAAGGAACACATTTCTAAAAGGTATGCTTTATAAGCTAGGTAATGCCAGTTGTCTGTGTTTGCTATTGTTTTACCAAAACACGGAAACATCACATTATACACAAATGTATAAGATACATTTGGAGGATGGTAACATAAAACAAAACACACTTGACTTACCTCTGGCAAAAAAGAAAAAACAAAGTATTTAGACACCCTTTACAAGGTGAATTTTTACTTGGATTGTAATATTGAAAGGTGTTCACCTTCTTGTCGAATAACACATTGGAAAACTGCATCTGGAACAAAATATTCAATGCTAAAATTATTGAAAGTGGTTTCCATCTGTGAATGTTATCAAGTCTATCTAAGGATTCTCTATTGATACATTTTGAAGATAAGATAATAACATCAAATGTTCTGAGCAGTTATAAGCAATAGAATTATGATTAGAAGTGACATTATTAAAAGATCTTGCTTATTAGTAATAAGAAGTTATTGCTTGATATTTCCAGCTGAAATGTGAAAATGTCCTTTATACTATCCCTAAGTTTTCTCACTTTACAGAAAAATGAACACTTTTATTGCTAACTAGTTAATTTAGTTTAAAAAAATACTAGACAAAGAATTTTATTTGATTTCTTTTATACAAATTATGGAACTACTCTTCAAACCATTTAATACTTAGAAAATGTAATAAAATACAAAAACAGTCTTTCAATTAAAAATGTATTAAACTTGCAAAAAATTCCAATTTAGTAATATTAATACTTAGCTAATTTTTAAAATAATGACTTCCTTTAAAAAGATCTGAATCATAACTTCAGGAAAAAAAGAGGAGTTTTTTTTTTAAATAAAGGAAACATTTATGTTTTTATAAAGGAAAATCAATTTTTGAAGGTTGTTTGTAGTTTTAAAAAAAAATCAGACGGTGTTGTGCAATCTAATGAAAGATAGGAAACATATATGTAGCTAACTGTTCAAAAGAAGATGCATACAATTATGACTAAAATATGCAATCACTGAGAAATCCCAAAACTTCTAGTCAATTAAAAAAGGTAAACTTAAAAACTTAGAAGTAAAGAATCTAAATATCTCATCCAAATTCAGGAACTGTGAAACAGCAGTTATTTTAAAGCTCTGTTCATTAACATTCTGTTGTAAGGGAATGTAATAAAGATTGTTTGACATTGAGAAACAAGGACAATGATCTAGAGAAAAGTGAGATTTAAGTAAATATGATAATGAAGAAGATACAGCCATCTCTTGAAGAAGATACAAAAAAATTCTTCAATGCTCAATTGAGCTTAATATGTACTTGGCAATATTTTGACTCTAAATTTTGAACATACATGTTTGCCAAATTATTTCTATAGTGTAATCCACTTTAACACCTTAGAAATGAAGCATTTTTATGGTTAAAAGGGCTCCATACATTCCTGAGAAAGTAGAAATCAGTCAGTGGCTCCAGAATTGATCCAGAGGCTCTGTACCTCTGTACAGCTGGATGTGAAAGCAATAGCTAATTCCTAAGGGAGATCTCAGTGTAGGAAGAGATCTAGATGGGTTTGCATAGAAAATACAAGTAAAGAAAAATTAACTGGAACATGTATTTTCTTATCTATTTAAGACATGGTAAAGTTAGAAAATTATAGTAATGGGGACCAGGGTACTCTATTTATAGATAAGAACACTTAAAAAGTAAAAGGTGATTTGATTCAGATCATGTGGCTACTTAATGGCAGAACTGGGACTAGAATTCAGGTCTCCTGACTCTTAATCCAAAGCTTTTTAGTGGAATTCTGGCAAGATTCCTGATGATACTTGATGTTCCCTGTTAGACACGCAATTAAGCTTATAATTGGTCCTTGTTCCACTTCTCTGTGAACATGCCTTTCCTCAGATTCCATAAGATGACACATTATTCACCCAGGGACAGAGAGAAGAGTGTGCAAATTAAGCCAGTGAAGTAATTTGATTTAAGTTGTACAGAAAACAGGGATAATAACATGATTTGATTATTTATTTTCTGCTCATGTTTCCTTATTTGCATTAATGAAGTACCTGATTCATCTATATTAGGTACAAGTGACTCCCAATTTATTTTTAATTTTATTTCTGAATAATGGTGGAAAAAATTGTTGTATATTGGTGCCTCTCACATCAATTTTTGCAGGTTTTCCCTGAATTTTGGTGTTATATGTCATGACCAACATTTCTCTTCTTTAAGCTATCAAACCATTCTTGGCTAAGACGAAAAACCTCTTGCACAGATTTCTTAACACTGCACGTGTTTTTTGTTGTTTTGTTTTTTAATGCAGAGAAATACCGTCTTTGCTAAAATTGTCATTTTCTTCAAAGGCATTTAGCTTTACTCCTCCATTTATGACCACCTAAAACTTTTAGAAAGTCTTAGCCAGTCATCTTTTTAAATGTCTGAGATACTGAATTTGTCAATCGTTTCCTCATTTTTATATTTAGGTAACCCCTCTGGACAAGACTACCAGATTGTTGGTGCTGTATGCTTTTTGTCACATCAGGAAGCATATAATATCATTTTTTCCCACAACTGATGGTCCTAAATTTGACCACATCATTGAGGTGGTGTCAAATCCCTCCATTATACATTTTTGCGTTTGTGATTGGTAATTTCTGTGTGGGATTTGAAAGCTTATGAACAGCCTAACTCCAACAATTTTTTTACCCAATAGTTTTAGCATCCACTGATGATCCTTAACTGAATTCCCATTTAGGATTGCAAAATGGTTACGTTCTATCATTTTTCTACGTTGTACTTAGCATTCTTATAAAAAGTTCCCTTTTTCATCTATCTCTCTTTCTTCACGAGGGACTCATGAATTTATTTTTAATTCAATGAATTTTGTAAGTTCAGTAAAAGCAATAGAAATTTAATTGTAAGTCTAGCTCACTTTTTCTGGTAAAATGCTCAGAATTTGGTGCTTGGAAAATATATACATTTGTTGACACTGGCATTGCTCTCTTCTTTTTAAAGTAAAATTTTTGCCGCTTTTCTGCAAGTCTCACTGTGACATATGTTGAAATTAATTATTTCACAATTTTCTATTTTGAAAAATGACATTTGGAATTTGTGAGATTAAACACTACAGGAAAAGTGTTATATAGCTTGCTTTTTTAATCCCCAAAAGATTTGATTACTTTTTCTGACTGATTACTTCTTCTAAATAGACAATTGAGAATAGACAATTACTAACTTATTCAGGAACTCTATGATATTTAATATTTGAACATTTGCTAAGTCACTTTGCTGTATCTTCACCTCTTAGGAAATAAGAGACTTTATATATAGTTACTGTTTCTCTATTTTTAATTTTTTACACAAATAAAAATTACTTAATGTTTTCTTCATATTTAACAAAATCCAGTAGTATTTCAATGACAATGAGACATTTTCAAAAATACCTCATTAGTGTGTGTGAATAAGTTAAGTAATGGTCTTTCAGAGGAACAGAACATCTTCTAAAACAGAATTGCTATTTAGAAAGTTGCAGAAAATCTGGGTTAATTTTCATACAAAACTTCATTCTCATGATAAGAAGAGAATGTATATAGAACACAAATACAGATTTTGTACTTAAACAGATTTCATGTGTTTGAATCTCCACGCATTCACTGCTTTGGGACTTAGTCTCCTTATTTGCAGTATAAAGGGATTAAAGCTGCCAACTCTTTCTTAGGAGATTCATTATAGGCCCTCACCTAATTAAGGGAGCCATCATGATTATTAATATCATCATCATTGTCTTTATTTGATATTATCAGCCCCTGACTTGAGTGGAGACAATAAAGTTGTAAACAAAGGTTCTGAAAGTATGAGTCTTGGTTATATAAATTAGTTAAAGATGACCTCTGTGTATTGGCCCCTATATTTATTTCTTCACAGCAAGCTAAGACTGCTGGCTCAAAGCCTGCCAGAGCCAAACTCAAATTCTTATGTATCCAATTGCTTTAAAAAGAGTCCAAATAAGTATTTTTTTAAAGCGATTTCAAGTCTGCCTGCTTTGCATGCCCCACAAAACTGAGCCCATTATGCTACCTATAGATAAGGCAAACCTTATGGCTACAAAGACCTCAAATGGCTGTTAACCTTGGCACCTCTCCAACTCAGAGACTCCCTGTTTTGCTGCTGAGCAACATACTCTACACATAAAAGCCCCCTCCCCATTGCCCCTTTCCTCTTCTGAGTGCTGATCTCACCCCACTGTCTCTGGAAGGTCTCCTTTCCAGAGAGAATTCCCAGAACTCTTGCAAACCTGTCCATGTGCTACGCAGTAAAGCTTTTAAAATACTGCTTTATTCTGATATGTCTTTCCCTTGATCAGCCCTAATATATTTAAACTTCCCACAGTCTATACTGGAGTTTTGGATCAAAGATTATGAAGCTGAGTCTTTTAATAAATAGTAGGTCTGGAATTTATTCTTGCTTTTTTTAGGATAGGCGGGAAGGAAAAGAGCTTTTGGCTGCATTTATTTCACACCCTCACCCAAGGGAATTTGACTGTAGGCTCACATTGCACTTGTCCAACAGGGAATATGACTATGTTTGGCAGTAACTGCCTCATTTTATTCCAGAGGGAAAAATGTCTTGTCTGGGCTTACTGAGAACCTTTTTGGGTGCCAAATGAGGGCTGAATTGTTTGAGGAAAGCCATCTTCGGCTCAATGAGACCATGGAAGATGGGAAACGTATTGAGATCTAATAAGGAATTTTGCACTATTTATTTTACTCTGTCCTATTTAGAAGGGGGCATCTCTATTTTAGTGGGAAAGTTAACTGTGATTATAGAGCTAGTAACTGGTAAAGCTGTGAATTTGAACCTTGATCTTATAATTTCATGGTCCATGTTCTTGACCTCTCATTCTGCTTTCTGCTTTCCCTACTCTCGAGCTAATACTGATCTGCAATTGAGTGTCTTTTGGGACCTCTGATAGTGATATAAACCTATTTAAAAATTGTTTTTTCTGCCTTTTTTTACTTTTTTTTTTGGTCAGTTCATCAAATGTCTTCTAAAATGGAAACCTGGAACTCTAAAACAAAAGGCCTACTTTTAAAAAACTGCCTTAATGTGTTTTTCTTGTTATACAAAGTGTTAGTGTAATAGTAGGCTGCTGTTTGAGCCAATTGCTGAGAAATATTGAATAGTACTCCTTTGAGAGAGAGAGAAAAAAAGCCTATTTTTATTCAAAAACAACACACTGATGGATCTGTTAGTTGTAAAAGGCAAGGCCCCCCAGGGGTAGTTTATGTGAGAGATATGAGACACGGAATGAGCTAGACTGCTTTACTTAATAAACTATCAGGAATTACAAATATGACTCTTGGCAGCTTGAAAAGAAAAAAAAAAACTTAAGTGGACCCTGGAGACTCAGTAAAAAGTAGATAGGCAGGAGTAAGTCCTTGGGAGACTCTTAACAGCTTGGAAACAAACAGGACCTAAAAAAAATGGCCAAGTGAGAAATTCCTTAGAGAGGAAAAACAAACTATAATTATACCCCAAACTGCAGTTTTTAGGTTACGGGGTATAATGCAAAATTCTTATATTGAACAATAAAGAGGGTTTGAGAGACTTGACTAAAAGCAAGATAGCAGTAGCTGGTCACTATGGTAACCAGAGGTGAAATGATGCTGATGGGAGAGTACACTGCTGAGATTATGTTGAGCTTATGTATAAGGGCCATAGAGAAAGCAAATCAGGTTGTTTTCCCCATCTATTCTTTTCTAACTTGGAAAAGAAAAGATAGAGGGATAGGGACTAGCTAGGAAATATCATAATTTAAATTATATAGTTTCCCCTGCCCTCACTGGGGCTAACAGAAGGCAGGCCAAGATAAGGGTAAGCATGGTAATTAAAGGTGCTGGCCTAGAGCTGTGGGCTTGCAGCATGTCCATTCTAAGCCCAGGAATATAGAAGAATGAATGCTTTCAACTCACAAAGATCAGGATGGCTTGAGGCCATCTTTTTACTGCCAAGACTGCTTAGGAGACATGGGACGATTAAACTGTACAGTCTCAGAATGGATACAACATGAGAGAGCACAAGAGTAAAATAAGATTGGGAGCGTACTTTTAGAAAGTTAATTGATTTGACTGTAGGCCTGTGTGTTCTTTTTCTTTTCAATTGCTCTGAATATTTATATTTTTATTATCAGAGGAAGCAGGCTATTTGGTGATTTACGAGGCAATTTACTGGTTAACTATGCTAGAGAATTTATACCGCATTTAATTTAATGAAAAACTAGCTAACGAAGATATAGTCCTATTTTGCCAAAACAAAGTTTAATTTTTGTACAATGGTGGCTATAAGTCTGAATTTTCAAGATGTCAATCATCAGAGGAGAAACTGGCTCCTGGTTTATGCTATTAAACAAAGAACTATCATTAGGTAAATTGAATTCATCTGAAAAGTTTACAATAAAAAAAGCCTTTGTCATCTGTCAGTCACAATGTGGTTTCATAACTACCCCGCATTCACAATATGAGTAATATCAAAAATACAAATACAAAGAGCAACCAAATGGAGAAAATAAACAAGAGATGAGTGGTTATGGGCTCTATTGTATGATTGGTCAGCTTTCTAATAGAAGGGAAAAAGCATATTGATTGATGATGGCTATGCATACCAAAGATTGCTATATTCATCCCCTAGGGTGGCCATAACAAAATATCACATACTATGTGGCTTAAATAGAAAGAATTTATTTTCTCATGGTTCTAGAGGCTGGAAGTCCAAGATCAAGGTGCTGGCAGGCTTACTTTCTCATGAAGCTTCCCTCCTTGGCCCACAGATAGCCACCTTCTTGCTCTGTCCTCACACGACCTTTTCTCTGTGTTTGTATGTCCCTGGTGTCTATTCCTTTTCTTATAAAGATACCAGTCCTTATTGGATTGGGGCCCATTCTTATGATTTCATTTATCCTTAATTACCTCTATAAAGTCCCTCTCTCCAAAAAGAGTAACATTTAAATTAAGGTTTCAACCTATGAATTTTAAGGGGACACAGTTCGCTCCATAGTATTGCCAAACCCCAAACCAGAGAAAGTTAATAGAAATATCCATCCTTAAATGTATACACCAAATATCCATGAAATATCCACTATGTGCCAGACACTACACTGGGCACTGGAGGAACTGCAGTAAGGAAAAGGAGACTTAGAGATCTTACTCTGTAGATTAGTGGTGAAGGGAACCATTCAAACAACTAAAGTATATTAGGTAGAAAGTGCCAAATTCATTGAGCTATGTAGCATCTAGCAGCAATTCTCTCTTGCCAGATAAAATACAGAATGCCCAATTAGATTTGAATTTCAAATAACTGTCCCAGATATTGCATGGGACATACTTATACTATCCATTGTTTATTTGAATTTTAAATTTAATTGGGCATCTTTTTTTTGGTTGTGCCTGTTGTTTGCCATTATTATTATTATTTATTATTATTATTATTATTTTGTTTGCTAAATCTGGCAACTCTACAATCCAGGAGTATCAGGAAGGCTCCACAGAGGTAACATATAACCTAAGACCTGAGGGAATGAATAAGACTAGGAAAAGAATAGGAAACCAAAAAAAAAAAAAAAAAAAAAAAAAAAAAAGCAAGAAGAATCCTGGCAAAAGAACAATGCTAGAGATCAGTTGTGAGTGTAGAAATCACCAAAATGCCAAGTAGAGAGAATTAGTGGAGGGAAGCAGGCGTTTGGGAAGCAGAGTAAAGAACAGAGGAATGTATGAGGAGGAGATAGAAGAAATAATAACCAAATTCTACTAGCCCCCAAAGGTATTCTGTACAGGAGCAAGCTAAAGGAGATTTACCAACCATGACCAGTCAATCACCAAGTTTTGCTGATTATAACTGTAATTTATCTATTTGTTTCATCTATTACCATGTTTACTTCTCTTTTCTCTGTCTCTTTTTTGGCCACAGAACTTACTGATAGCTTTCCTAACCTTCTTCAAATTATTCTTTAGCAAGATAGAAATGAAGATCTGATCAGATCCTTTCCACTTAGAACACTCAGGACATTTCAAGATGAACTTTCATCTTGTTTAAGCTAATACAAATTATTCAGAAAATGATGCTAAGATTTAAAAGCTAATGGAGATTTGGGCATAATTTTGAAAGAGCAAGAACAAAACATAAAAATGATATGTGTGTATGTGTTAATGTAAATTATGTGACACAAAAACTCAAAAGGAAAACTGTCTAAAATTCTTACAGACTCTAAATAAAATAAAACAGAGCTAGTTATATGCAAATAGTTAGAATTATAAGCTATTAGTTTTGCTAAAGGTCTGAGAAATTCCAGTAAAAAATTATTATTTGACTTATGAAGAACTAAACATGAAGTAGTTTAAACTTACTGGTTTGAACTATTTAGAATTCGTATTGCTTAATATTTGAATACAATATACTTTAACAATGCTACTTTGTATAATTTATGTATAACCAACTAATAGAGAATATTTCCAGTGAAAGTATTTCTAAACCAATAGTAATTCTGAAGGCACAATATTTTTGTGAGTAAAATAATTTTATGTCATTTTATATATTTTGTTTTGGGTGTGTTTAGTGTCTTCAGATTATAGTCATTAGAAGATATTTACATATGTGTGTTTGTGGGTATAGTTGTGTGTGTGTGTGTGTGTAAATATTATAAGATATTTCAGTAATGGCTGAATATATAATGAATAATTGGGAGATATAAGACCCATCTATTTAATAATATTTTTACCAACCAGTTTCAGCACTTAGCATGGTCAATCAATCTCAAATTAAATCAGAAAAATTAGATGATTGTTATTTCACAAAGATATGTCATAGTCCTTCATTATTTTAAATCTTTGGGGGGCGCCTGGGTGGCGCAGTCGGTTGAGCGTCCGACTTCAGCCAGGTCACGATCTCGCGGTCCGTGAGTTCGAGCCCCGCGTCGGGCTCTGGGCTGATGGCTCAGAGCCTGGAGCCTGTTTCCGATTCTGTGTCTCCCTCTCTCTCTGCCCCTCCCCCGTTCATGCTCTGTCTCTCTCTGTCCCAAAAAAAATAAACGTTGAAAAAAAAAAAAAGAAAAGAAAAAAAAATCTTTGGGACTAAAATATATTAATGCTTTCAATTTTGTCAACCATTTTCCTATTGTTTACAGGGCATAATTGTAATGTATAAATGACAAAGAATTTTAAAAACATATGCATTGTTTTATGCTTAAAGCAGAATTACTAAGTATATAAGATATCCTATTGTTGAAGAAATCAGGGTTGGTCTTGTTTATTATAACCTGCCAGGGTATTCTTTAGAACATAAATGTTATTATAGAAGACATTTCATAAGAAGTATGATTCATCACTTAGATGTCACCCATATATAACGTCTAATAAAGGATGAAAGTGCTGTGACTCACCTTTCTGATGAAATTTAAAAAGAAATTTGAATTGTTAGCTGGTTAAGGATGGACACTTGTAAAATAAAGAATTCTGGAATTGTCTTGATCAAGACTGAGTAGGTTTGGGTTGTGATAATTCTTTAGAATGAGCTTTGACAATTTACCACAATCAATGCAGAAGGAGGTCTAAGGGCAAAAGAAGAAGATATCTTAGATTCTAAGGAAGTTGGAAATGATTTGAAGAGGGAGTGACATTTGAGCTGTCATGAGGATGAATGATTAAGATTTCTACAAATTAAAAAAAAAAAAAAAAAAAAAAAAAAAAAAAGGAGTGAAGATCATTCCTGGCAGAGAAAAGCATTTCCAAAAGCATGGAAGAATGCAGAGGCATCATGGATGTGTTGGGTGGAAAAAGTTGACAGCATTTATAGGGTAGGCTATGTACAAACCAACTAGAAAGTTATTTAAGAAATCACAGGAAGAGGAGAAGCAACATAATCTAACATTCCTGCAATGATTACAGAGAGGAGCCACATTTGAAAACCTGACTCATTTGTGACATTGAAAGAGAATAATGGTAGAAAATATAGAGTGGGGGATGGTTCTGAATGTTTAGTTTAGGAGACTGGATGAGTGTTAATTCATTAACTGCAAGATGGCAGTACACTAAGAAGGTCAGATTTGGGGGAAAAATAATAACAGCATCAGTTCAGAGGACAGTGATAGTAGTTGTCAATTAGAGAATCTGTACAGGGGCAGAAATTTACTAGGAAAAACAATCTGAGATATTTATCTGAAATGTAAACTTCTCTAAAAAATTGTATTAAGTTTTGAATTTAATTCCAGTATAGTTAACATACAGTGTTATATTAGTTTCTGGTGTATAAGATAATAAACAATTGTATATGTTTCTCAGTGCTCATCTGATAAATGTACTCTTTAATCCCCATCACCAATTTCACACTTCCCCCCAACCACCTCCCCTCTGGTAACCACCAGTTTGTTTTCTATAGTTCAGAGTCTGTTTCTTATGGGTGAGTTAAGATTGTGGAGGAGTAGGGGGACCCTAAGCTTGCCTCACCCCTCAAACACAGCTAGATAAATATAAAATCATTCTGAACACCCAAAAAATCGATCTGAGGACTGAGAGAACAAACTGCACATCTAGAGGTAGAAAAATGGCTACATCATGGGAGATAGGAGGTGCAGAGAGTTGATTTGGGAGAGAAGAATTGTGAGTGCTGCAGAGGGAAGGGAGCCCTAATCATGGAGAGAGAAGTGAGAGGGAAAGAGCGAAAAAGAGTGAAAATGGCATGCAGGAGATTGCAAAGGAAATCTCTTTCCCAAAACCATTCACAGGGAAAAGAAGAGGGGCTGACTACCACAAGTTTTTATAAGCAGCGGAGCTCAAAGTCTAAAGTTTTAGAAATCTGCGCCATCATGCCTGGGGAGTTTAGCAGGGCTTAGCGGTGATTCTGTGGGGAAAGAGGGTAGAGGTCCAGGAGCAGGCAACATGGTCTGAGAATTCTCTAGGCCACACAAAGAGAAATACCTCCCCTTCTTGGAGTGCATTTGGAAGTGGTGACATGGCCTCTCCGGGGACAAAAGAGCTGTCATGTGCCAATGTACTGCCCTGTTCACTGGCATAGGAACATAGACACCTACTGAGAGCAGCAAAATTCGTGCCATATTTTTGCTGTCCTTTCCATAAACTCTAAACCCCTGTGTTGTCATGCAGTGCTTTTCTGGGACAAACCAGCACTGGCGACAACATGGCAAGACCTCCCCCCAGAGGATCAGTGCATGTCCACACTGTACCGAGTCCCTAAAATTTGGGGTTCTGAAACTTAGCCATATGCCTGAGATAAAACACAGGAGTACTGTGTTGCCTGGTGGGCAGACAGCTTGGTCACAGACAGGGTGAAAGCAGAGATCTGATGCAAACCACGAACAGAAAAAGGGAGATTGTTTCCTCTTTTGTGAGGGCTTCCTGAAGAGTGGCAGGTGTGAACTTCCCACTCCAGGGATGAGAGAGTAGGATAACACCATTCTGCCCCCACCCAACAGCACTAACCAACTTCAGTGACAACAGAGCACACCCCAGTGGAGGCTGGAGCCATTTACCCTAAATCCCACCCCTTCTGTGCACTGCAGGTGCATCTTTCCTAACAAGTCAGCCTAGGAGCCAACATAGCAGACCCCTCTCCCAGGAGACCAACACAAACCTCTTGCACACACCAAGTCTACTGATCATAGAGTGCTGCAAAGCTTCAGCTCTAGGGGAAATAGGATCTAGCCTTTTTTAAATTTTATTTTATTTTTTTAACAAGCAGACAAAAACACACCTATTTAAAACTTGCCACAGATTGGACAAGGTCCAATCACCCCCCCCCCCCCACTGGAGGCAGGGAAAAACTCTGCAGAAGATTGACCTGATGGAAGGAGCAGACAAAACACAGAAGCAGGATGCACACTCTGAAATATTTCCTGAATCACCAGGCCCAAGAGAGTATCAGAACTCTTCTTAATATAGCCATTACTGTCAGGAGCAGGAATTTAACAGGCTTTCCTAACAATCACACACACACACACACACACACACACACACAAACCCCAGTGACCTAGAGAAAATGACAAGACTGAGGAATTCACCCCAAAAGAAAGAACAGGAAGAAGTAATGGCCAGTGATTTAATCAAAAATAGATATAAGATGCCTGAACCAGAATTTAAAACAGCAATCATAAAGACACTAGCTGGGCTTGAGAAAAACTATAGAAGAGAGAGTCTTTTATTACAAAGCTAAAAGAACTAAAAACTAGTCAGGCCAAAATAAAAAAATGCTATAACTGAGATGTAAAACCAACTTGGTACAATGATATCAAGGATGGATAAAGCAAAGGATATAGAAGATAAAAGATATAGAAGATATAGAAGATATAGAAAAGGATATAGAGGATAAAATTATGGAAAATAATGAAGCTGAAAAAAGATGGAATGAAAAGTATTGGATTATGAATGTAGACTCAGGGAACTCAGTGACTCCTTAAAGCATAACATTCAAATCACAAGAGTCCCAGAGGAAGAAGAGAGGGGGAAAGGAGAGCAAATTATAGCTGAAAATTTTCCTAATCTGGGGAAAGGCACAGACATCAAAATCCAAGAGGCACAGAGGACTGCCATCAAATTCAACAAAAACCAGCCCACACCCAGACATATTGTAGTCAGATTCACAAAATACACAGACAAGGAAATAATCCTGAAAGCAACAAGGGAAAGAGGTATTTAATCTACAAGGGAAGATAGATTAGTTTTGCAGATCTGTCCACGGAAATGTCACAGGCCAGAAGGCACTGGCATGATATATTCAACATGCTGAATGGGAAAAATATATAGCCAAGAATACTTCATCCAGTAAGGCTGTCATTCAGAATAGAAGGAAAGATAAAGAGTTTCCCAGACAAACTAAAACTAAAGGAGTTTATTTATGACCACCATATCAGTCCTGCAAGAAATATTAAAGATGAAAGAATATTAAATATGAAAGAAAGATGAAAAGCAACAAAGACTAGACAGGAACAGAGGAAATCTCCAGAAACAGGTAATACAATGGTATTAAATTCACGTCTATCATAATCACTCTGAACTTAAATGGACTAAATGCTCCTCAAAAGACATACGGTATCAGAATGGGTAAAAAAAATAAGACTCATCAGTATGCTGCCTGCAAGAAACTACAATGGACATCAAAAGAAAGCTGACATAGCCATACGTATGTCAGACAAACTACATTTTAAACCAAACTGCATTTTAAAGACTGTAATAAGAGGTGATATAGGGCACCATATCATAATTGAGGGGTCCATCCATCAAGATCTTACAATGGTTAATATTTATGCCCCCAGCTTGGATGTACCCAAATATGTAAATCAATTAATAACAAAAAGCAAATCATTGATAACAGTATAATAATAGTAGGGGACTTTAACACCCTACTCACAGCAATGGACAGATCATCTAAGCAGAAAATCAACAAGGAAACAATGGCTTTGAATGACACATTGGAACGGATGGATTTCACAGATATACTCAGAATATTTCATCCTAAGCAACAGAATACACATTCTTTTGGTGCACCTGGAACATTCTCCAAAGTAGTTCACATACCGAGTCACAAATCAGTCCTCAACCAGTACAAAAGTTTGAGAATATATCATGCTTATTTTCAGATCACAACACTACGAAACTTGAAGTCAACCACAGTAGAAAATTTGGAGAGACCACATACATGGAGGTTAAAGAACATCCTGCTAAAGAATGGTTAAACAGGAAATTAAAGAAGAAATAAAAAATAATAAATGGAAGTCAATGAAAATGAAAACATGACAGTCCAAAACCTTTGGGATGCAGCAAAGGTGGTCCAAAAGGAAAGGATATCCCTTCCTCAAGAAGCAGGAAAAGTCTCAAATACACAACCTAACCTTACATCTAAAGGAGCTAGAAAAGGAACAGCAAATAAAGCCTAAGTCCAGCAGAAGAAGGGAAACAATAAAAAGTAAAGAAAAACAAGCAATATAGAAACAACAACAACAACAACAATAAAAGAGTAGAATAGATCAATGAAACTAAGAGCTGATTCCTTGAAAGAATTAGTAAAATTGATAACCCCCTAGCCAGACTTACCAAAAAGAAAAGAGAAAGCACCCAAATAAATAAAATCATGAATGAAAGAGGAGAAATCACAACCAACACCACAGAAATACAAAAAATCATAAGAGTGTTATGAAAAATCATATGCCAACAAATCAGGCAATCTGGAAGAAATGGACAAATTGTTAGACACATACAAACTATCAAAACTGAAACTGGAAGAAATAGAAAATTTGAATAGACCCATAACCAACAAATAAATTGATCACTCATAAAAAATCACTGAACCAACAAAAGTCCAGGTTCAGGTGGCTTCCCAGGAGATTTCTACCAGACACTCAGAAAAGAGTTAGGGGTGCCTGGGTGGCTCAGTTTGTTAAGCATCTTACTCTTGATTTCAGTTCAGGTCATGATCTCATGGTCATGATATTGAGCTCTGTATGGGGCTCTATGCTGAGTGTGAAGCCTGCTTGGGATTCTTTCTCTCCCTCTCTGTCTGCCCTTCTGCTTGCATGAGTGCTCTATGTCTCTCAAAATAAATAAACATTTAAAAATTAAATAAATAAGGAAGAGTTAATACCTATCCTTCTCAAAGTGTTCCAAAAAATAGAAATGGAAGGAAAACTTCCAAACTCATACTACGAGACCAGCATTACCTTGATTCCAAAACCATACAAACACTCCACTAGAAAGGAGATATATAGGCCAATATCCCTAATGAACATGGATGCAAATAGTCTCACCAAGATACTAGAAAATTGAATTCAACAGTACATTAAAAGAATTATTCACCATAGTCCAGTGGGATTTATTCCTGGGCTATAGGGGTGGTTTGATATTGGCAAATCAATCAACATGATACACCACATTAATAAGAGAAGGAATAAGATCCATATGATCCTCTCAATAGACAGAGGAAAAGCATTTGACAAAATATAGCATCCTTTCTTGATAAAAACTCTCAAGAAAGTCGGGATAGATGGAACATACCTCAACATCATAACGACCATATAAAAAAAGACCCACACACAACTAATATCATCTTCCATAGGGAAAAACCATTTCCTCCAAGGTCAGGAACAAGACAGGGATGTCCACTCTTAACCATTACTATTTAACAGAGTACTTAAAGTCTTAGACTCAGGAATCAAACAAAAAGAAAAAATGCATCCAAACTGGCAAGGAATAAGTCATACTTTCACTATTTGCAGATGGCATGATTTTCTATGTAGAAAACCTGAAAGACTGCACCAAAGGCTTGCTAGAACAAATACATGAATTCAGCAAAATAGCCAGATATAAAAATCAATGTACAGAAATCTGTTGCATTTCTCTTTTTTAATGTTTATTTATTTTGGGGACAGAGAGCACAAGTGGGGCAGGGGTAGATAGAGAGGGAGACAGAGGATCTGAAGCAGGCTCCACACTATCAGCACAGAGTCCAATGAGGGACTTGAAGTCATGAACTGTGAGATCATGATATGAGCTGAAGTTGGATGCTTAACAAACTGAGCCACACAGGCACCCCCTGCTATACGCCAATAATGAAGCAGTAGAAAAAGAAATTAAGGATTCTATCCCAATTACAACTGCAATGAAAACAATGATATACCTAGAAATAAACCTAACCAAAGAGGTAAAAGATTCGTTCTCTGAAAACTATAGAATGCTTATGATTGAAAAGGAAACAAAGAAATAGAAAAACATTCCATGCTCATGGATTGGAAGAACAGACATTGTTATAATGTGTATACTACCCAAAGTAATCTATACATTTAATACAATCCCTATCAAGATACCACCAGCATTTTTCACAGAGCTAGAAGTAACAATCCTAAAATATGTATGGAACCACAAAAGACCATGAATAGCCAAAGCAGTCCTGAAAAAGAAAAACAAACCTAGAGGTATAGCAATTCTGGACTTCAAGCAATATTACAAGACTGTAGTCATCAAGATAGTATGGTACTGCCACAAAAACAGGCACATAGATCAAGGGGACAAAATAGAAAACCCAGAAATGGACCCACAACTATATGGTCAGTTAATCTTTGACAAAGAAGGAAGGAATATCCAGTGGAAAAAAGATAGTGTCTTCAACAAATGTGTTGAGAAAACTGGACAGCAAGCAACATGCAGAAGAATGAAATTGGACCACTTTCTTACAACACACACAAAAATAAATTCATAATGGATGAAAGACTTAAATGTGAGACACGAAACCATAAAAATCGTAGAAGAGAACACAGACAACAACCTCTTCAAACTTGGCTATGGCAACTTCTTGTTAGACACATCTTCAGAGATAAGAGAAGTAAAAGGAAAAATGAACTATTGGGACTTCATCAAAATAAAAAGCTCTGCACAGTGAAGAAAACAATCAATAAAATTAAAAGACAGCCTTCAGAATGGGAGATTATATTTGCAAATGGCATGTTTGATAAAGGGTTAATATCCAAAATATAAAAATAACTTCCCAAATTCAACACTCCAAAAACAAATGAACCAGTGAAGAAATGGGAAGAAGACATGAACAGACATTTTTCCAAAGAAGACATTCAGACAGCCAACAGACACATGAAAAGATGTTCAGCATCACTCATTATTAGGGAAATACAAATCAAAACTACAATGATATATCACCTCACACCAGTCAGAATGGCTAAAATTAGCAACATAGGAAACAGCAGGTGTTGGCAAGGATATGAGAAAAAGGGAACCCTTTTACATTGTTGGTGGGAAATGCAAACTGGTGCAGCCACTCTGTAAAACAGTATGGAGGTTCCTCCAAAAGTTAAAAATGGAACTACCCTATAACCCAGCAATTGCACTACTAGGTATTTACCCAAAGGATACAACAATATAGATTCAAAGGGGTACATACATCCTGATGTTTATGGCAGCATTATCAACAATAGCCAAATTACGGAAAGAGCACAAATGTCCATTACCTGATGAATGGGTAAAGAAGATGTGGTATATATACACAATGGAATATTACTTAGCCATCAAAATAATGAAATCTTGCCATTTGCAACATTGTGGATCTAGCTATAGTGTATTATGCTAAGCAAAATTAAGTCAGTCAGAGAAAAACAAATACCGTGTAATTTCACTAATATCTTGAATTTAAGAAACAAAACAGATGAACATATGGGAGGGAATTTTTTTTTGAAAAAAAGGGATAGGGATGCACCCCATAAGAGACTCTTAACTACAGAGAACAAACTGAAGGTTGAAGAGGGGGATGGGAGGGGGGTGGGCTAAATGGGTGATGGGTAATAAGGAGGGCATTTGTTATGATGAGCACTGGGTGTTGTACGTAAGTGATGAATCACTAAATTCTAATCCTGAAACCAATATTACACTATATGTTAATTAACTAGAATTTAAATAAAATTTGAAAAGAAAAAGAGTCTGTTTCTTGTTTTGCTCTCTTTTTTGTGTGTCTTGTTTTTTAAATTATACATATGAGTAAAATTATATGGTATTTGTCTTCCTCTGACAGACTTATTTCACTTAGCATTATACTCTCCAGCTCCATCCGTATTGCAATTGGCAAAATTACGCACACACACATACACACACATATATATACCATTTCTTTCACATATATAGTATATATATATAAATTTCATATATATTATATTTTATATATTTTTTATATTTATTATACATATGATTTATATATTATATATATATGTACCATTTCTTCTTTATCTATCAATGGACCACTTGATATGTGTGTGTATATATATATATATATATATATATATATGCACACACACACATATATATGTATATACACACATACTATTTCTTCTTTATCTATTTATCTATCAATGGACACTTGGGCTGCTTCCATAATTTGCCTATTGTAAATAATGTTGAAGTAAACATAGGTGTGAATATATTCTTTAAAATTAGTGTTTTTGTATTATTTGGGTAAATATTTAATAGTTCACTTGCTGGATCATAGGGTAGTTCCATTTTTAACTTTTTGAGGAATCTCCATACTGCTTTCCAGAGTGGCTGCACCAGTTTGCATTCCCATCAACAGTACAAGAAGGTTCCCCTTTCCCTGCATCTCTGTTGTTTCCTGTGTTGTTCAATGTATCCATTCTGACAGGTGTGAGGTGATAACACATTGTGGTTTTGATTTTTATATCTTTGATGATGAGTGATATTGAGCATCTTTTCATGTGTCTATTGGCCATCTGAATGTCTTCTTTGGAAAAATTTTTTATTCATGTCTTCTGCCCATTTCTTCACAGGATTATTTGTTTTTGGAGTGTTGAGTTTGAGAAGTTATTTCTATATTTTGGATACTAACTCTTTATCAGATGTATCATTTGCAAATATCTTCCACTCTGAAGGCTACCTTTTAGCTTTATTGATTGTTTTCTTCACTGTGCAGAAGCTTTTCATTTTGATGAAGTCCCAATAGTTCATTTTTGCTTTTACTTACCTTGTCTCTGAAGATGTGTCTAGTAAGAAGCTGTTATGACTGAGGTCAAAAGAGGTTGCTGTCTGTGTTCCTCTCTAGGATTATTATGGTTCTGTGTCTCACATTTAAGTCTTTTATCCATTATGAATTTGTTTTTGTGTATGTTGTAAGAAAGTGACCCAATTTCATTCTTTTGCATGAAGCTGTCCCGTTTTCCCAGCATCATTCATTGAAGAGACTTTCTTTTTCCTATTGCATATTAATGCCTCTTCTGCCGAAGATTAATTGACCGTAATCATGGATTTGTTTCTGAGCTTTCTATCTTGTTCTATTGATTTGTCTATTTTTGTGCCAACACTATACTGTTTCCATTACTAGAACTTTGTAGTAGAACTTGAAATCTCAAGTGTCATACCTCCAGCTTTGTTTTTCTTTTTCAAGATTGTTTTGGTTATTTGGGTTCTTTTGTGGTTCCATCCAAATTTTAAGATTATTTATTCTACTTATATGAAAATTACTGTTGGTATTTTAATAGGGATTGATTTAAATCTTTAGATTGCTTTGGATATTATGGACATTTTCACAGTATTTGTTCTTCCAATCCATGAGCATGGAATATCTTTCTATTTGTTTGTGTTGACTTCAGTTTCTTTCATCAATGTTTTATAGTTTTCAGAGTATAGGTCTTTCATCTCTTTGGTTAAGTTTATTGTTAGGTATTTTATTCTCTTTGGTACAGTTGTAAAGGGGATTGATTTCTTAATTTCTTTCTGTTGCTTTGTTATTAGTGTATAAAAATGCCACAGATTTCTGTACCTTCACTTTGTATTCTGCAGCCTTACTGAATTTATTTATCTATCAATTCTAGTAGTTTTTTGGTGGTCTCCTTAAGGTTTTCTACATAGAGTATCATGTCATCTGCAAATGGTGAAAAGTTTTCCTTCTAACCTTGCCAATTAGGTTGTCTTTTATTCCTTTTCGGTCTGATTGCTGGGATGAGAACTTCCAGTACTATGTTGAATAAACGTGGTGAAACTCCATATTCAACTCTTTTTCCTGAGGTTAGGGTAAAAACTCTAAGTATTTCACCATGGAGTACGATGTTAGCTGTAGGTTTTTCATATATGGCCTTTATTATGTTGAGGTATGTTCCCTCTAAACCTACTTTGTTGCATGCTTTTATCATGAATGGGTGTTGTACTTTATTAAATGTTTTTTTTTTTTTTTGCATTTATTGAAATGATCCTAAGGATTTTATCCTTTCTCTTGCTGATGTGATGTATCATTTTTATTTATTTGTGAATACTGTACCACCCTTGCATCCCAGGAACAAACTCCACTTGATTGTGGTGAATAATTTTTTAAATATATTGTTGGATTTGGTTTGTTGATTTTTTTTTAATTAATTTATTTATTTTTGAGAGAGAGAGAGCACAAGTGCAGAAGGGGCAGAGAGAGAGGGAGAGACATAATCCCAAGCAGGCTCTATGCTGTTAGCATGAGTCTTGACTCACGCTCAATTTCATGAACCGTGAAATCATGACCTGAGCTGAAATCAAGAGTCAAATGCTTAACCGACTGAGCCACGCAGGCACTCCTGGTTTGCTGATATTTTGTTGAGGATTTTTGCATTTATGTTCATCAGAGATATTAGCCTGTAGTTCTCTTTTGTTTGCAGTCCTTTATCTGGTTTTCCTGTCAGGTTAATGCTGGCCTCATAGAATGAATTTGGAAGATTTCCTTCCTCTTCTATTTTTTTGAATAGTTTGTGAAGAACAGGTATTACATTTTCCTTTAATGTTTGGTAGAATTCACCTGTGAAGCCATCTCATCCTGAACTTTTGTTTGTTGGGAGTTTTTGGTTATTGATTCAATTTCATTGCTGGTAATCAGTCTGTTCAGATTTTCTTTTTCTTCCTGATTCAGCTTTGGAATATTATATGTTTCTGGGAATTTATTCATTTCTTCTAGGTTGTCCAATATTTTGGCATATAATTTGTCATAATAGTCTTTTATAATGCTTTGTGTATCTGTGGTGTCAGCTGTTATTTCTCCTCTTTCATTTCTAATTTTATTAAGTCCTCTCTCACTTTCTCTCTCTCTCTCTCTCTCTTTTTTTTTTTTTTGGATGATTCTAACTAAAGGTTTATCAATTTCTTTGATCTTTTCAAAAAACCAGCTCCTGGTTTCATTGTTCTTTTTTATCGCTTTTTAACTTTTTGTTTCATTTATTTTTGCTCTAATCTTCATTATTTCCTTCCTTCTGCTAGTTTTTTGTTTTGTTTATTCTTAACTCTTCTAGCTCCTTTAGATGTAAGATTAGTTGTTTATTCAATATTTTTTCTTCCTTCTTGAAGTAGTCCTGTATTGCTATAAACTTCCCTCTTAGAACTTTTACTGCATCCCAAAGATTTGTACCACTATGTTTTTCTTTTCACTTGTCTCTTTGTTGTACTTTTTTTAATTTCCTCTTTGATTTCTTGTTTGATGCATTCAATGTTTAGTAGCATGTTATTTAACCTCCATGTATTTGTGCTCTTTCCAGATTTTTTCTTGTGGTTGATTTCTGGTTTCATAATGTTGTAGTCACAAAAGTCACAAAAGATATATAGAATGATTTTATTTTTTAAAAATTTATTGAGACTTGTTTTGTAGCCTAATATGTGATCTATTCTGGAGAATGTTCCATATGCACTTATAAATAATGCATATTCTGGTGTTTTAGGATGAGCTGAAATGTAAACTTTTAAGAAGAAAAAAATAATTATTGAGGTAGTATGGCTGTATATATTTACTCTATTTCTATTTAAAAGTGGAAAATGTCTAAAATATATGATTACCTGCTCTTTAATTTCTATACTCTGCCCAATTATATCTATTATAATCTTTACAAAACATACCACAATACTCATGATAACTGTGAGACAAGCAGAAAAAAAAAAATAATTATTCTAAATATATCCCCTTTACTATGGGGAAAATATTTTTAAAAATATAAATGAAATGTTTATTCTAAGAAGATAAAAAGATTACTTTAATAACCAGGTATATTCATTTATCTCAGTGTCCAGCTTTTTCCCTGCTCTGAGCTCTACATGCTCTTAACCTCAGCATACACATACAAACACACAAACATGATGCATATAAATTCATTTAATGAGTTCCTTTCTAATATTATTAAAAACTAAGAAGATGTTCTAGGAGAATAATGACATTATGTTACTTTTTTGCTTTAGATTACAGTTGGCCCTTGGTTCTTAGCCTGTCTAGGAAGACTGTTGTTGCTACTTACTGAGAAATTAGGTGCATTTTTTGTCCATTGATGCTTATCTCTGTACCTTGTTTTGTTCTACATATATCTAGAAAATGTGAAATAGAAAGAAAACTTGTTCTGACAGCATTTATATGTTTATCTCACTATAATTGGCAGAGGTAGGTTGCCCTCTAACTGGGTTCATGAAACAAAGGAAAAACAGAATTTATATTACTATAAAAATTATTTGCTCTGTGGCATCCTGTATAAGTAAGAAAAATAAGTATTCTTGATTTAAAGTTTGATGCAAAATTTCAAGGTCAATCAACATAAGTGCTATCAAGAGGCATTTCCATTTGAAAGGATCTATGACAGTGGAGAACAAAATCTTATAATTTTTCCCCATTTATTCACATTATTGTATATAACACTTACATGAAACACAATCAAACGAAGGATTAAATTCTATTACCTCTTCACCTATAAGGATACATCCTTTGTATGGTCATTTATGTTGTTCTCTTGGACACACCTGCTCAAAAACTATGACCAATAGTAAACCTACAAAAATATCTGGATTATTCACACACCGAGACTGAGACTAACTGATGAAAATAAAATGTTTCCTATTTGAAGCCACTGAGTTAAGTCCATTCAGCAAACTGATTTTATAAGCACAAAGAAGGAGCAAACAAAGGATTGAAAACACTTCAAATTATACTTTCCTCTATCAAACTTACAATGACTGAAAATAAACTGATAACATATATTATTCAAGGGAATAGATATTCATATATAATATTCTGGGCATTAGCAATTGGGCAGTTTTGTAATATTTACCAAGAAGGACAAAAGCGTTTAAATCCTTCTCACCTAGTAAATGCACAAGAACTTGTATTTGAAATTGTTTATCAAGGTATTAGTTATAATTGGAGAAAATGGCAAACATATAAATTTAAAGCATAGAAGAAAGATTGGTCACATAAATTGGTAGACATATTCACAACAGAAGATTTCGTCATCTTCAAAAAGTATGTTTCTAGGAATGTTTAACGATATGAGAAAATGTTTATAGTATAATGCTAAGTAGAAAAGTACAACACAGAACAATATATTTAATTTTAATGATATGCATGTGTGTTGCATGTTTGTGCCTGTGTGTATGTGTCTGTATGCATGTACCTAGAGTACAACATTAAGTGAATGATAGAAAATACTCCACTATGTTTATAGTGCTTTATATCTGGATAAGAATGTGGTGAATTTTCTTTTATTACACTTTTCTATATTTTCTAAGTTCTTAATAATAAATATGTATCACTTTTATATTCTGGAGAAAATAACAAATGAGATTTTAAGTAGCGATATTTTGATTGAACTGAACTATGTGCCCACCATGTCTAAACAACTCTTCTCTCATTATTCTTATTTTTTTCTCTGTCAGTACAATAATATTCATTAGAAAAGTATCCTTCAGATGTATTTCACATGATCTGGTGGTTAATAGCATACTTTCATGTCGTAGACTCCAGATCTAGAGTTCTTTCTTGTCCAGCAAGAGAGTGGATGCAGGGTTGAAATGTGAGAGAGGCTAATGTCCAGGAAGAGACAAGAGCCCTGAGTATGGGTGCTTGCTCCATTCTTATTACGATTAGAAGGCTTACAAGCGTGATGGACATGCACAAAGAGAAAATGAAACCATGAACATTAACTCATGGGCATGGAGGAAAGGGGGTTTCAAAGATATGTGGTGTTAGGGATTTGGGTCAATACAAAACAAAAGTCTGGTGCTGGATGGAAGGTTGTTTACAGCAGATGTAAGGCACCACCTCTGTTTACTTAAACTAGCCTAGGAGACATGAAAGACAGAGCATGCTGCTTCAGGGTCAACAAGGCAACTTTCCTTTGCTAGTTAACTCCCCTCTGGGCAACTTCTCCCTGCTGTGGTCTATAGCCCTGTTTACCTGTTTACCTATTTTGGTCCTTCCTTCCTGTGAAAGCAGCTTTGTGCTATTATACTAAATTGGGGAACATTTCCTCCCTGAATACCTAATCTTGTCTATGTCATTTTTGATGCTTTCATCCTGAGGCTTTTCTATTCTATGCCTTTGTCCTATACTGGGGACTTTGCCCTGTGTACCTAATCTTATTTACCCAAACTTGGGTGTGTTCATCCTGTGGCTTTCTAATTCTTTATGCCTTGTTAGCCCATCAGTGCAGTGCAATTCCCAAGCTTATTCTCCACACTTTCAAGGTAACATAATTTCTATTTTTATTCTCTTTCAAGTGTTCTTTAATTTACTTCCATTATCAGTTTAGGATGTACATATTGACATATAGTGCTATCTCTTTTCTATTAGAACTGTTCCTTCTAAACAAGATATGCCCATCATTTTTGCATGATAACTACCATATCCATTTTTCAAGACACTTCTGAAATCTTTATTTAAGTCTTTGGGTTAAATTTTTATGTTAGAGTAGTTTATTATAGTCACTATGTGTATTCATGAAAAACACTGACAGTCATTTCTTTTCCAGGATGTTTATTTCTGAGAATAAGGAGGTAACCTATCCATTTTGTTCTTTCTGCTATGTCACACATAGCGGAGTGCCTAATTTTATACTTTTGTTGGGCAATTTTGTCTGTAACTGAAACTGAAGTTTTAAATTTACTTCAAACAGTTGGTGAATTTAAGGCAAAACAAAAGTTCCATCTTTGCCTGTCTTCATTAATCTGTACAAAAGAGAATTTCACATTGCATGGCTATCTTGGATTAGGAGAACAACATCAAAAACAAAGGACAGAGCTTATGGTCTAATTAAGAACTCACACTACCATGGAGTGCCTGGGTGGCTCAGTTGGTTAAACGTCTGACTCTTGATTTCAGCTCAGATCAAGCCCCGCATTGAGCTCCATGCCACCAGTGCAGAGCCTGCTTGAGATTTTCCCTCTGTCTCTCTCTCTCCCTCTCTCTCTGTCTGTACCTCCCTGGCTCATAGGTGAGTGCACTCTCTCTCCCTTAAGATAAATAAATAAACTTAAAAAAAATAAAAAGAAGGAACTCACACTACTTCAGGAGACTGACAAGAAAACAATTGTAAATAAGTCTTTGCCATATTGGGCCCTGAGTTTTATAGATGCTGGTTAGGGGCCACCTAACTTTTGAATGGAAGCTGATAAAGAGGGTTGAGTTAGTTTGTTAGGGCTGCTATAACAAAGACCACCAACTAGATAGCTCAGACACCAGAAATTCTTTGTCTCATAATTCTGAAGTCTAGAAATCCTAAATCAAAGCATTGTTAGTATTGATTCCTTTGGAAGACTGTGATGGATGGATCTGTTCCAGAACTGTCTCCTTGGCTTATAGATGGATGTCTTCTCCATGTCTTTTCACATCTCTCTGTGCGCATCTCTCTTTACATGTCTTCTTTTCTTTTTTTAATGTTTATTTTTGAGAGAGAGAGAGAGAGAGAGAGAGAGAGAGCATGAGTTGGGTAGGGACAGAGAGAGGGAGAGGCAGAATCCGAAGCAGTCTCCAGGCTCTGAGCTGTCAGTGCAGAGCCTGACAGGGCCCAAACTCATGAACTATGAGATCATGACCTGAGCCACTTAACTGACTGAGCCACCCAAGCGCCCCCAACATGTCTTCTTTTTATAAGAATGTCATTTATATTAGAGTGGGGTCCCATCCTACTCTGTTATGACCCCATATGAACTAGTTACACCTGCAACAACCCTATTTTCAAATTCTGAGATACGGTAAGTTAGAACTTCAACACATGAATTTTAGGAGGATATAATTCAACTATAACAGGGATAGTAGAGGAAATTTTTCTACAAGGATAATCCCTGAGTCTAGTTAAAAACAGTAAGGAAGAGTATTCCAAAAGAGATGATCAAGCAAGATAGTTCAGGAGAACAGGAAATACAAAGGCACAAAAGCATGGAATACAAGGCAAAAGTGTGGTTTGCTAGGGAGACTGTAGCCTTGGCAGAGGCTTAAATTCTGTGCTTCGAAAAATAGGATTGATAGTGAAGGTAGCAGGGAGCTGTGAAGAATTTTACATGTGTTTAGATTTTAATTTTAGAAATGTTTACTCTGGTAGCACTGTGATCTTTATGAAGTACATTCTGTCCACCAAAAGGACCCCATTGTTTAGGTGTGCTCTTTTCATCCCAAGAGCTCTCCTACCTTTTTAAAGCTTTTTCCAATCCTCTTTGCTAAACGGTTTTTCCTGGTTTCATTCTCTTAATTCTTTCAAATTCTATTGCCTTTTACCATTTCCTAAGCACTTTAATTCAGTAAGAATTTAAGCAAACAACAAATATTCTATATGTAGCTTTTGTTACTTACAAAATGAATAAAGATAAGCATTTAAATACTGAAGATGCTTTAATTTGTTATGTGAAATTGTACTTTTACTCATATCAGACACTAACAATGAAAACCATCTAAGAATTATTACAAAGTAGTTCCTTTTAAAATGAGTCCTTTTAAAGTTGAGCCTGGGTGGCTCAATCGGTTAAGCATCTGACTCAATTTCAGCTTAGGTCATGATCTCATAGTTTGTGATTTTGAGCCCCGCATCAGTCTCTGCGTTGATACCACAGGTCCTGCTTGGGACTCTCTGTCTCCCTCTCTCTGCCCCTCCCCCATTCATTCATTCTCTCTCTCTCTCTCCCCCCCCCTCTCTCTCTCAAAATAAGTAAATAAACATTTTTAAAATATGAGCCTCTGATTCTGCCATGGTAACTTTCATGAACATTTCATTTAACAATTATTAAATCTCTAAGTGTATTATGACATGCCTTTAACTTCCTAGCAGAAAGCTTCTTAAATTAATTTTTCTTTTATTTTAACTCTTTTTTCAGCCTGAAGGTGACATCAAGTAGGCTTATATGTTTCATAATCTCTTAAAATCTTTCCAATTATAAAGTAACTGCCTAGATTTATACCCAAAGCAACTTAATTGATTAAAAGATCATCACTACAAGCTCTGTTTATTTAGTTGTTTCAAAATGGCAACATTTGCTCTAACCTGAAGGCACAAGTACCACCATCATCAGCATTAATTAAAATATTAATAAACATAGACAGTTTTAGAAGTTATCTATAGTTATGATTGAAGAATGAATATAAAGCAGCAAGAAATACCATTTAAAAATCCTTTGTTCAATCTGCTTATGTCAGATTGAAAGCATAGGTCTTTTATCATGTCTTGTGAAAGGCACTATATTGACATTGTGTCAACATCACAAAAGGCAAGGAATCCCTGAGATGAGAGAACTACATGGAAAATACTTTCTTAATAGCTTTTACTAAAGCTCCTACTCAAGAAAGTATGAAATGTTTCACGTAAAAGGACTTTTTACAAAAATAAATATTGGTCATCATATAACTAGATTTTCATTAAATAAAATATTTGACCAGGACACCTGGGTGGCTTAGTCTGTTCAGTATCCAACTCTTGAATTTGGCTAGTCATGATCTCCAAATTTCTTTCATGGGTTCAAGCCTTGCACTGGGCTCCATGCTGACAGTGCAGAGCCTGCTTAGAATTCTCTCTCCCTCTCTCTTTGCCCCTTCCCTGCTCATGCTCACTGTAAATAAATAAATAAATCTAAAAGAAAATAAAGTATTTGATTAAACTACATCTAAATATACTATACATATCTCTAGCTCTTCAATAAATCCTGCTGAATAACTGATCTTTTCCTAGTAACTCAGCCATCATTAAGAACATAAACCATTGTCTTATACCACAGTATAAAAATATGTCAGGAGATATCAGAGTATAAAACCGTCATCTGAGTAGCTTATTCAAGGATGAGATAAGTGATTAGGCTAAACTTCCAAGCAAACTTATGTTTCTAGTAATTAAATAGCTTATATCTGACTACTTCCAGGCTACTACCTTATTCTGTATCTCTGTCTAAACAAGCCTTCAGAAACTATTTCAGAGACATTATTTTAGGTTTTACCTTATTAAAGTTAGATCCTTGAAAGTGTCCTAGTGGTTTGTAATTGGTTTCTTCGTGCTACTCTTGGCTGGCTGAGGTTCACAACTTGCCTGAGAGCAATATTCTTCAAAAAATATAACTGTAACAGTTTTTTTTTAAAAAAGAAGTAGAACTTTTTCCTGAACTTGAGCTATTTTTAATCTAATCTTGAAGTTTGTTCTCTACTGTCTTCTATAGCTATATTTTCACCTTTAAGTAAATCAGCAGATAAAAATTTTAAGACAGGATGTATGGACAGAAAAAGAAGTATTAAAATATTGTTATTAATCTATGTGGTACAATAAGGAGAAATTTTGAGTAAGTATATGTCATTACTTATTACAGATCTTCTCTCAAGAGATTTTTTTTCCAGATTGATTCTATAATCCTTAGGTTGATGTTCTTTAGGGTAGTTAGTGTTATGATGACAATATAAATGATGAGGAGAAGGAAGACAAGGAAAGCAGCACTATTTATAGTCTAGAATACTTAGACAAGACTTTGTAAAGAAGAATTTAAGCTTCCATAAGTGATCCAGACTCAAGTGGATTTTTTCTAACAGCACATACTGTGACCAGTAGGTGAGAAAATAAGTAGAGTGAAAAAAAATATTCCATTTATTATTCCAAGAAGTTCCATTCCACAGAGTTTTGTAACATCTGGTACTGTGATGTTTTAAGACCTGCAAACCAATTATAATAGCCAACAAAAGAAATCACTCAATATGATTTATAAATATTTAAGCATTTTATCATAGATTGGTTGGATGAGTATAGAAGAAGAAAATGAATAAGAGACATTAGGTATTAGGAGTGGTGCAAGCTAGAGCATAGAACTGGAAAAATATGTTCCTACAAGTAAAATGGATGAAAAATTAGGTTGAAGATAGCTTGAATGCCAAGCTAAAGAAATTTGTAGACTAGCCTTTCCTAAAATGTGTGATTTAGAACACTAATTCTTTTCAAAAATATTTATTTATGTATTTATTTATTTATTCATTTAATGGTTTATTTTTATTTTTTTTTTCAACGTTTATTTATTTTTTGGGGGACAGAGAGAGACAGAGCATGAACGGGGGAGGGGCAGAGAGAGAGGGAGACACAGAATCGGAAACAGGCTCCAGGCTCTGAGCCATCAGCCCAGAGCCTGACGCGGGGCTCGAACTCACGGACCGTGAGATCGTGACCTGGCTGAAGTCGGACGCTTAACCGACTGCGCCACCCAGGCGCCCCTTGGTTTATTTTTTTTAAGTTTATTTATTTTGAGAGACAGAGAGAGCAGAGGAGGGTCAGAGAGAGAGGGAGAGAGAGAATCCCAGGCAGGCTCCATGCTGTCAGTGTGAAGCCCGAGGCTGGGCTCAAACTCTGAAACCATGAGATCATGACCTGAGCCAAAACCAAGACTTAGACGCTTAACCGACTGAGCCACCCAAGTGTCCCAATTTATTTTTGAGAGAGAGAGAGAGAGAGAGAGAGAGCAAGCAGTTGTGCACAAGGGCAGGGAGGGGCAAGAGCACACGGCCTGAAATCATGAACCATGAGATCAACCTGAGCTGAAATCAAGAGTCAAACACTTAACTGACTGAGCCATACCGACACACCCAGAATGCTAATTCCTAATTAGAGTGATGAACTTAAAGTTTTTAGCTTTTAAGTTTTTTTTAAGTGCCTTAGGCAACACTGCTTTGAATAAAGATAAGCATATTTCTTTATCACAAGACCTCTCTGAGCCCTTTATATGCTAATGTACACTGCTTATTTCTTGGAGGAGAATATAACCCAGGAACATGGGCTGGGACATATTACTGTTGAAAATGTAGACTCAGTGAAGCTTCTAGAACAGGGGAATGGAGATCATTTTATAAAACTAATCAAGATATTTAATGTACATGTCCATATATAAAATGATAAAGCATTAATATTTTCTTTTATAGTAATTATCATCATGTGCAATTATAGATTTATTTGAAAATCTCTTTATTTAATATTCATCTCCCTCACAGTCCAGTGAATTCATTAGAGCAGTGACCAGAGTTATTTTACTCACTGTTTTTTTTCCTAGCATATAAACCCGTATCTAGCGCATAGTAGACATTTAATAAATATCTGTTGAATAAATGATTGTAGAGGAAAGATATCTGAAAATAGTATACTTTTATTCAGTAGTACTTTTAGCAATGCTACTAGGAGATGGCAAGCGTCTGAACTAGATTGAGTGCATGGTAAAGAAAGGAAGGGGAAGATGTAAAATGTTTAATACAGAAGAAAAAAAAGGAGCAATAAAAGATAATGCCAAGGTACAGACTTGAGAGAATGAAAACACAATCAAAACAAAAAATCAAGAAAGAGAGCACAGTGTCTGGTACAGAGTAGGAGCTTAGTAAATATTTCCAAATTCTGCGTTACACAAGTTGAGTTTTAATTAAAGAGTGAGTGGTAGCTCATTAAGCAGTTAGAAACTAAATCGGGGATAATGGTTTATATTAGAAATCATTCATAGAAACTCTTTGAAGTCTCTTTGAAGTCAGTAGATGAAAATTCCTGGGAAGAATGTGCAGAGAGAGACAGAGCATTACCGTTCTTAAAATAAGTAACTTGTCTAAAAGCAGAACTTAGAAATATTTTTAATATGCTCCTTCTCAGTACCAAGCACCATGCTTTCCTTCTTGATTTCTTGTTTTGATTGCTGGCATGATAGCATCAGCATTAAAAACCACAAGGGGGTTTGTCCTAATAACAGTTCATTGATCTTCATGAAGATAAACTGGTTTCCTTATGTTGATAGCAAATCAAACCATGTATAACAGTTGCAGGCTTGCAGATATTATAATGATAAAATGAAAACAAACCCATGAAATCTGAGTATTTTTTTAAATATAATTATTTCAACAGTCAAAAAACAAAGAAAGAAGCCTCAGATGTTCCACTTGGAGTCCCAGAATCACCGTGTATCTTGTCTGGATAAGGAGGTTTCAGAGACATACTTAAGGTTAGGTAATGGCTTTAAAGATGTTTCTTGAAGTAGGGCATGGAGAGAGTTTGGCAGGTTTCCATATCCCTGTGGCATACTTAGTAAAGCAAAGGGTTTCTCAGTGAATAAATTAGAAACATTTGTCATTTGAAAAATGTAAGACTGTGCCAGCTAATGAGGACAGCCAGAGTATTTATCACAAATCTTAGAAAGTTTGAACTTTCCTTTGTCCTTTTATCTTTCCAGGTATGGAATATTAGATAAGGATAACGGGACAAACACAGACCTAAAAGCCTAGGGAATGCAATGGTATAAGTCCAGGTGTTTTGATACACATATTCTTATTGTTTGAGTCAACTACCACAGGTATAATTCTCAAGTGGTTGAAATTATCTTTCATTTAATCAATAGAGAAGGATTTGAAGAAAGTAGCAAGATAAGTCTTTTTGTTACTTCACCTGTATTAGTTCAGGTTAGCAAGCCCTGCTGTATAAATGCATTTGACTTTGGGAGAGTGCTTGAAAGGGAGACTATTGATTGCACAGTGGTATGGAAGAAGAAAAATCTTCTTTAGCAATTCATATATATATATATATATATATATATATATATATGATTGAGTTTTAAATCCCTTTGAAAAAACAAAAAATCTAAGAATTACTTTTTTTGGATATGTGCTAAGGATCTGTGCAAAGGAAGTCAGACTGCTTCTGAGTTAAAGTACAAATATTGGATGTGGAGCTTCTGTGGTATACTGGGCACTGGTTGTGTTTCAGAGAAAAGCAAATATGTACTTCTGTATATCATGTATGTAACATGTATGCGCTTTCTTGTGTTTTGTGCTCTTCTCAATTCTTGAAACACTTTCTCCATTCTAACTTACTACATTCCCCTTCCTTTGACATTCAAAAAAGTCTTTAATACTGATTGCTAGTTAGGAGAACAATGTTATTTGTACCTATGTAACAATGATATTGTACCTATGAAATATTCTATGTGTAAATCACTGTCAAGTGTGTGTGTGTGTGTGTGTGTGTGAAAGAGAGAGAGATAGAATTACTGGTAAATTAATGTCTTAGTAAATTCTTATATGTTAATCTATATACATGACTGCTAATGTAATACATAGTCTGCAAAAGGAAAAAAAAATCAATGGCTTTAGAGTAAGGAGATATGAGATCTAATTTCAGGTATACTACTTATTTTGTGTGTGATATATACATCACAGACTCACTAACTTCAGATTATGATTAAAGTATGGAAAATATGGGGTGCCTGGGTGGCTCAGTTGGTTAAGCGTCCGACTTCAGCTAAGGTCATGATCTCACAGTTTGTGGGTTCAAGCCCTGAATCGGGCTCTGTCCTGACAGCTCAGAGCCTGGGGCCTGCTTTGGATTCTGTCTCCCTCTCTCTCTGCCCCTTCCTCACTCGCACTGTGTGTGTGTGTCTCTCTCTTTTGAAAATAAATAAACATTACAAATAAAATAAGGAAAATAACATATGAATACTTATTTCTTGTGAAAAAAACCAAGGTGATAAATTGTAAACTGGTTTGAAAATTTCAAAAACCTGTACAAATAAAAGTCATATAATCATGTTTAGCCCCCAATTTTCATTTAATAGTTAATATTTAAAAAAATTTTTTTAAGGTTTATTTATTTTTGAGAGAGAGAGACAGAGCATGAACTGGGGAGGGGCAGAGAAAGAGAGAGAGACACACACACACACAGAATCTGAAACAGGCTTCAGCCTCTGAGCTGTCAGCACAGAGCCCAATGTAGGGCTTGAACCCACAAACTGTTAGATTGTGACCTGAGCTGAAGTTGGATGCTTAACTTACTGAGCCACCCAGGCGCCCCATAATAGTAATATTTTTAAAGTACTCTGAACCAGATACTAGACAAGTTACTGGAAATATGCTTTGTTGAACAGACTAAACATGGTACCTCTCTTCACAGAACTTTTAATTTAGTGAACACTATCAATATTGATTAAATTATTAAAGTGTGAGAAAAGGGAATTGCAGCATATAGTTGGAACATATTCTTAGAAGTCATAGCCTGCCTTGATGAATAGAGGCCATTTTCCCTTAATATTATTTTTTTAAAGGCAAGGGAAATTGTGCTATATAGAGACAGCCCTATTTCTGAAGGCCCTAGCTAAAAAAAAAAAAAAAAAAAAAAAAAAAATTAGTCTTAGTAATGTGAAAGAAATAGTGAATGCAAAGAGCTCAGAAAACAATCAGAAAAGTGGAACCTGGCCAGGCTGCAAGGGGGCTAGGTGTGAGTGTGGAAGGTAGGAGTTAGACCTATAGGACTCTATTATTCTCAACAGGCCAGTAAAAATTTTTGACTTTGCCTAGAGGGCAGAGAGGACTCAGTGAAGTATTTGCAGCAAGAAGGTGATATAATATTTGTTTTATAAAGGTCACTCCTGCTGTACTGTGGAGGGAGAACAAAAGAAAGACAGAGACAAGTATACATGTAAGAGATAATAGTCTGAGCTAGGTTGCTGGGCACCAGAAGTGAAGAAAAATAGGCTTCATTGAAGAAATATGTAGGCTATTTAATCATTACTACTTGGTGATTGTTAGATGTGGAGTGTAGGTACTAGAGGAGTCAAGAACAATGCCAAGGTTTCTATCTTGCAACACTGGGTGAATCGTATTGCTGCTCACAGAGACGGAGAACACGGGAGGGGGAAGAGATTTAGGCAGAACAGTAATTGCTAGCACTTAGTGAATGCTTAAAATATGAAGACACAATTCTAAGTGCTTTGTATGCACTCTGTTATTTGATGAGGGACTAAACATAGGGATAAAATAATGTGCCTCGTCACACAGCCAGGGAGTTTTGGCTCCAGCGTCCAAGCTCTTGACTGTGATGATGGGCTCTATACCTTTCAAGAGCATCATGTCAATTTTGAACATGTTATGTTTGAGATGCCCCTAAAATATAAAGTGGAAATGATGAGGGAAATAAGTCTGAGTAGATATAAAAAGAAATTTCACAGCCACCTATTGTCAAAGTTAAATGAGGTCAGAGTTGAGAAAGGTGAATGAGATTGTAAAGGAAGAACTCTCTTTACAGTTAGAAGGGTACCAAGCCTGAGGACGTGGGGGCATATCTAATATAAATCTCAGGGTTTATTAGAGAGGATGGCACCTTCTCAAAAGACTTAAATGGAAGAACCGAAGTGGAAGGATAAATGTCAGAAGAGAATGATGTCAGGAGAGCCAAAGGAAGAGAGCATTCCCAAAAGAAGGATGTAGTTCCCTGCCCAGTGCTCCTAATAGGTTAGATAAAAAAGAAAAAAAAAGTATGACAAGGATTAAAATAAAACTTTATTTTAAACATGGAAGTTAATCCCTCACCATCCTTATTTATCTAGTCTTACAACCCAAATTATTCCATTAAACTAAAAGAAAATTTAAAATACATATACTCACAAGGGCAGAGAAAATAGAAGAGAAGGTATCAGGAAATACTAAATTTCAACAAATTTTGAGATAAAAGTGAAAGAAGATGTAGTTAATATCATCTACATACAAAATACACTGTTAGCTACAATATAAAGTACGCACAAAGGGATATGAAAACTGATTTACTGCATAGACCTCCTTAGAGTCTGGGAGATAGCAAATACCAGGCAAGGAACTGAAGATACTTAGTACTGAAAATAGGAAAATTGACTGAACTACTCTCTATTTAAAGCTACATCACTATGTCCCAGACAGAAGACCAGAATATTCTTTGGCTTACTGCCAGATCATCCTGCAGTGAAACCTATCCTGCATACCAAACTTCCAATTAACTTCTTAGAGCTTCACTCTTCGATACTAAAGGACAGTCACGAATCACCAGATATTTATAGAAAACCCCTATTACAAAAGACAATGATCAAAAGAAACAAACAGAAAAATAGAACTCAGAAATAACATAAGAAGCAGGGGACAAAGACAAAAAGTCTATAGTTAATATCTTCTGAAAGAAATGAAAAAAATATTGCACCCTGAAATACAAACAGGATACTATGTAAAAATAGCATTCAGGAAGCAACAAATAACTTTTGACAGTAAAACTATGCCATCAGATAAAAGATCATTTAGAAGATAAAGTTCAGAAAAATCTCTCAGAAAATAGAATAATAAGACAAAGACAAAGAAATTACAAAAGAAAAAAATAAATAATTGAATTACAGGATAAATCTAGGAGATAGGTCTTATATCCAGCTGATCAAGATTGAAGAAAAAGAGAAAATAAAAACAAAGAAGATGATAAAATTAACAAATAAAAATAGAAAATTTAACAGAATTAAAAGATAAGTGCTTCCAAAGTGAAAGGGTCTGTCAAGTACCCAGTACAGTGGATTAAAAAACACATCAAAGCACATTATCATGAAATTTCAAAACACTAAGGATAAGATAAAAATCCTAAAATGTTCTCATGGAAGAGAAAGGTGGGTATAAAACAGGATTTTTGAATAGTAATGGAACTGGATTTTGGGGCAACAACTTTAAAAGCTGTAAAATAAAAAAGATGTCTTCAAATTTATGAAGGAAAATTACTTCTGACCTGTAAATATATATCCTGTCAAACTTTCAATTGTTTTTGGTGAAGTTAAACCATTTTCAGACATGCAAAGCTCTCAAAAATGTATCTACCTGAGATCCTTTCTCAGGAAGTTACTAGACGTTATGTTCTACTTTGGAAGTTATATTCCAATAAATCCAGAAAGAAAAAAAAGACACAGGATTCAGAAAATAGAAGACATAACATGAGAAAGAAATGGAGGGGCGCCTGGGTGGCGCAGTCGGTTAAGCGTCCGACTTCAGCCAGGTCACGATCTCGCGGTCCGTGAGTTCGAGCCCCGCGTCGGGCTCTGGGCTGATGGCTCAGAGCCTGGAGCCTGTTTCCGATTCTGTGTCTCCCTCTCTCTCTGCCCCTCCCCCGTTCATGCTCTGTCTCTCTCTGTCCCAAAAAAATAAATAAACGTTGAAAAATTAAAAAAAAAAAAAAAAGAAATGGAAAATTCACAGAATGATAGTGAAGAGACATTTCAGGAAAATATATATATCAGATCTAGAAAAAAAACAGACATTCAAGATAGGAACAAGAAAATACAAACAAACAAAAATAAACAAGAGGATTATTTCAGAGGAAAAAATGACAGATTACACTTATTTGACTATACTAAGTGGAGATAGTCAGAAAATCGAATTAATAAAAGGTACACAGAAAAATCAAGCAAAGGAAAAAATAAGGAAATTAAAAAAAATTAAAATGTGATTGAATTACAATAGTGTATAGTCATAATAAAATAAATCCTATTGATTTGAAACAAAATTTCTGTATTTTTGCTTGGTTAGAATAAAAGTGTGTTGGAATTTATTAGAAGAAAGTTAAACCAGCACATTACATGTTCGAAACCTGCAAGGGGTGGCTGAGTGGCTCAGTCAGTTAAGCGTCTGGCTCTTGATTTCGGCTCAGATCATGATCTCATGGTTTGTGGGATTGAGCCCACATCAGGCCTCAGCACTGAGAACATGGAGTCTGCTTGGATTCTCTCTCTGCCCTTCCCCTAGTCACTGCTCAGGCTCTCTCACTCTCTCACTCTCTCTCAAAATAAATAAACATTAAAAAAAAAAACAGTATTGAAAAATAAAGGAGGGAAACTATAATCAAGTTATTTAGAAATTTAGAATGAAGAAAAGCTAAAAAATTGAAAGTTATTAGATATAGGGAGTATAAATCAGGAATGGAAGCAGTTATGATTAAGAAATAGTCCAGGTAATGAGATACCAAAGTCATCAAAGGGTGAAGAGGAGTGTTCAAGAGATAGTAAATGAATTGCATGAGGAACAGAGGAAGGATGTTACTGCTAGGTAATAAGACTATCAAAGGAACAGGGGTTTTATAGGATGTGAGAAAAGTAATCATTTTTAGAGAGCAAGGGGGAAAGCAATTCCACTTTCCAGCCCTGAAGTATTTAAGGCATGAGAATGTCAGCATGCCCTACTTTTAAAGGCTTCAAGTGAACCAAGTTTTAGTTGAGACTGAGAGAGCATTCAGTGAAGAGGGCAAGGCTCAATGAAGTTTTTGATCATGATATAAGGCACATTCTCCATGTGCACAGGGAATAGAGAAGAGAGAAATTGGGCCAGGGGAAAACTTCAGTATATTGTGGGGATGAGAGAAGGGATACAGAGGATGACCAACAGAGACTCCATTTTGGGGAAGTGAAAGGGAAAGAAGTCTTAGTGAACTGAGTTCCTAAAGTCTTGGTGGACAGTGGATCCTCTGACCAAATGGTTTAGGTGCAGGCCTGAATATTCTTTTTCCTCTTGGTTTATAATAAAAAATTTGCAGTGGCAACAGCAGACAAGTATCAAGACATAGTCACATGGTTCAACACAACAGAGTGAGTGAAGTCACTGGACAACACAGGCAGGGACAATTGATTCCACATTCATCTGTGGGTCAGAGAGGCAGACAAGGGCATGTATATACCCTGAGTTAGCTCTATGACAGAACAGCTGGGTGGTTGGTGTGAGTACTAGTGACTCAAATTAAAAATCTGTGAATCTTTCAAGACCTCTCCATCCCTCCCTCCACAGTCTCCCCTTCCATCTCTCATTTAATGTATCACCAACACATTGGATTCTGTTTCCAAAATGTCTTCCTAATCCGTCACTTCTCTCTATCCTTGCTTTCATTCTCATAGTCAAAGCCATCATCACTTACCTTTATAACTGTAATAACTTCAACAAACATTTACTAGGTGCCTAATATGTGTCAGATATTTACTAGATGCATTTACTGGCTGCCTAATATGTGCTAAAGCCCAGGTAGAGACATGGAAGGCACCAACTGACAATCAGGGATTTCAAGTGTCAAGTAAAATAACAGTTACAAAACTTTCTTTTTTTTTTTTTTTTTTTTCCAACGTTTATTTATTTTTGGGACAGAGAGAGACAGAGCATGAACGGGGGAGGGGCAGAGAGAGAGGGAGACACAGAATCGGAAACAGGCTCCAGGCTCTGAGCCATCAGCCCAGAGCCCGACGCGGGGCTCGAACTCACGGACCGCGAGATCGTGACCTGGCCGAAGTCGGACGCTTAACCGACTGCGCCACCCAGGCGCCCCAAAACTTTCTGATTCAGGTTCCTAGAAATGTAAAATTTAGGAGTTCAAGAGATAGAAAGTAATGAAGAAGAAAGGTCATTTTTTACTAAAAGGCAACCAACGGAATGGGAAAAGATATTTGCAAATGACATATCAGACAAAGGACTAGTATCCAAAATCTATAAAGAGCTCACCAAACTCTACACCCGAAAAACAAATAACCCAGTGAAGAAATGGGCAGAAAGCATGAATAGACACTTCTCTAAAGAAGACATCCAGATGGCCAACAGGCACATGAAAAGATGCTCAACGTCGCTCCTCATCAGGGAAATAGAAATCAAAACCACACTCAGTTATCACCTCACGCCAGTCAGAGTGGCCAAAATGAACAAATCAGGAGACTCTAGATGCTGGAGAGGATGTGGAGAAACGGGAACCCTCTTGCACTGTTGGTGGGAATGCAAATTGGTGCAGCCACTCTGGAAAACAGTGTGGAGGTTCCTCAAAAAATTAAAAATAGACCTACCCTATGACCCAGCAGTAGCACTGCTAGGAATTTACCCAAGGGATACAGGAGTACTGATGCATAGGGGCACTTGTACCCCGATGTTTATAGCAGCACTCTCAACAATAGCCAAATTATGGAAAGAGCCTAAATGTCCATCAACTGATGAATGGATAAAGAAATTGTGGTTTATATACACAATGGAGTACTACATGGCAATGAGAAAGAATGAAATATGGCCCTTTGTAGGAACGTGGATGGAACTGGAGAGTGTTATGCTAAGTGAAATAAGCCATACAGAGAAAGACAGATACCATATGTTTTCACTCTTATGTGGATCCTGAGAAACTTAACAGAAACCCATGGGGGAGGGGAAGGAAAAAAAAAAACAGGTTAGAGTGGGAGAGAGCCAAAGCATAAGAGACTCTTAAAAACTGAGAACAAACTGAGGGTTGATGGGGGGTGGGAGGGAAGGGAGGGTGGGTGATGGGTATTGAGGAGGGCACCTTTTGGGATGAGCACTGGGTATTGTATGGAAACCAATTTGGCAATAAATTTCATATATTGGAAAAAAAAAAGAAAGGTCATTTTTTTTTAATGTTTGTAGTTGGCCTTCTACACAATACCAAAGGCAGATAACCATCTGTAAATTCTAACTCATAAACCTGTCCCCTAAATTTCATTTTATTAATTTCATAAGTTAAAACTTGGGCTGAATGTCCAACATCTCCTAAACATTTTCTACTCATTTTCCTCCAAATAGGATTTAACCTGAGCAATTTAAAAAGCAAAATTCTGGGGCACCTGGGTGACTGTTGGCTAAGTGTCCAACTTCAGCTCAGGTCATGATCTCACAGTTCATGAATTTGAGCCCCACATTGGACTCTGTGCCCACAGGGCAGTGCCTGCTTGGGATTCTCTCTCTCCCTCTCTCTCTCTGCCTCTCTCTCTGTCTCTCAAAATAAATAAATAAACTTAAATAAAAAGCAAAATTCTATATTGTTTTTATAAACTATCACTACTTTCTAGCAATAAACTTATGCTGGTAAGTCAAATAAATGAACCAAACTTTGCATGTTTCAAGTTAATGTTCATTTAGTATTACTCTGCAGCTGGCAAACTGTACTGTGTCCGTGAATTCAAAGATGAGTAAGACAAGAACTTCTCCTCAGAGAACTCACCTAGTGGGGAAATAGAACATGTAATTGGGAAGAAATATGATTAGTGCTCTGAGAACTCAGAGGAAGACTGTAATCATTCTTCCTGGAGAGACATTCACAGAGATAGTGACCTTTTAGTCAGAATGAGACGTGCTGCAAGCAAATTATCGATAGCTGATGGTGGTTGGGCGGGAGGGAGGGGGGTCCTAAATATATTCATTTATTCATTCATGAATTCATTTGTTTATTCTACATTTATTATCGAATAAATTCATCTACCATATGTCAAGCATCAAGACAAATACAAAACAAATAAAACACTGTTCTACTCTCAAGAGACTTACATTCTAGAAGAATGACATGAAAGTTAATAAATTTGATAAAGTGTTATAATGGCATGTTATAAATGGCACAGGCCTGTGCAAGATTTTATGGCATTTGGCCAGTTTAATCTAGACAAAGATGTTACAGGAATTCCTGCCATGATTGTAACCTGTTTTCTCCCAGTGAAATCATAGGATTCATAAAGCTAGGTTCTCATTCTGAAGCAAATAACCAATCTAACTCTAATCTGTAGTTCCAGTACAATAAAAGCTTCATGAAAACAGGGACTTTGTTCAGTTTATCACTCTATCCCACTAACTACATCAATGCCTGGAACATAGTGGTTATTTAATAAATGTTTGTTCACTAATGGAATGAATTTGTGGGTAAAAAAGAGGTTATCATAAACCTTAGGAATGAAACTTGAATATTTTGGTGGAAATGGAAAAAATATAGTTTTTTTCAACAAATTACAGATGTTTGTGTTCTGTAGTGTAATATGCATAAAATTAAAAAATACAGATTCGTGTGTCAAATGAGAATGTAAGTATGGTGATTGCATTGCACAGAGTCAGGATTGTGTTCTGACTAGATTCTGCCATTCCAAAGCTGTGTGATGATGGGAAATCTCTTAACTTCTGTGAATTCCATCTGTCGTTAAATGGGAGTAAAACCTATAGCTTACATACCATACAGGGCTGTTCAAGTGTTAATAATATAATGCGCACTTTCTATATAAATTTTAAAGCATCACATAATTATGAAATTTATATTAAAAGTAAATTTCTAAGGCTTTAAATATTACAGGAATTCTCTTCAAAGGAAGACAACTAAGCAGATTGTTTTTCTCTTTTTCTCTAGTGCAGTGCCTGGAGATGACCACCAAACGGAAAATCATCGGCCGACTGGTGCCGTGCCGATGTTTCCGAGGTGAAGAAGAAATCATCTCAGTTTTAGACTACTCCCACTGCAGCCTTCAGCAGGTGCCAAAGGAGGTCTTTAACTTTGAGCGGACATTAGAGGAGCTTTATCTAGATGCCAATCAAATTGAAGAACTACCTAAGGTAATTTTTGACAAAACCTAAAGTATATATACTGTAAATGAGTATTTCATAATTTCAAAGACTTTACTAATGATGTTAACTATAGCCTTCTATCTGGAAAATTGACAAATTGTTCAAACTGATATAACTTTCCCCAATATTCTTTTTACCTTTTAATACCACTCCATTTGTCATTTCACGTGATATGCTTATAACCAATTGAACTCCATGGAAATCATCATTTTATGAATTATGCATTTAGATCAATATTGGTGCATTGAGATCAATAGTTAGGTTTGGAAAAGAAAGGAGAAACATGACACTCCATTCTAGAACTATAATTTATATGTTGTATATTAAGGTAACATTGTTTTAAAACTTTGAATTGTATGTTCTAAGTCTAGGAAATACTTTTACACACATACACACGCACACATACACACACACACACACACACACACACACACACACACACTACTATTATGAAAACCATGCTGTTGTTTCCAGAATTTTGAATCTTTGATTATTATAGACATTACTGGATTTATATGACATACAAGTATAAGCACAGTGTAGCTAAAAATTTTAACTAATATCAAACTTTGTGCACACACACATACATACACATTGCCATTATGACATTATGCTATGCGAAGAAAATGTCCTTGTTCTCTACCGGAGAAAAGATTGGATGATAAGAGAGTAGCTAACGCAGACCAAAACTGCACAGCAGAGAGTTTCAAAATCTAAATCATTGTATATTAATGATCATCTAAATAAGTGACTCATATTAAGTAGTTGGTATGGCATTTATCTGTGAAGGATTTACACCATGGCTCAAAGGGAAACAAAAAAATGTCTTGCAATACATTTCCATTGCTTATGCTTAAAAAATGCATATTAAATACCTAGAAACCAGAAAAAGAACCTTCCATAATAAAAGCTAGCTTCATTATCAAATTCTAAGAATAATATGCTGATCAAAACAAATTATGATTAGTTGTTTCCACTTAGGATTATGAATTATGGTATTTATATAATACTTCAGAGACCGGAACTATTTAATGTGTACTTCAAAACCAAAATACTTCATTTTTGACAATCAAAGTATATAGTGTTGTCTTGGATCTTTGGTCAGAAGGTGTGGGTCAGTCCTAAAGGAAGTTTTAACTATACAGATTAGCATGTACATGCACATCGAATAGAGACTGGCATGAGCTGAGCTTTTTCTCCCAAAGAATATGAACTTCTTGAGAACAGAGATGGCACCTTATTCATCTTTGCCTCCCTGTACAGGAGCATGCATGGTGACTTTCACATAATGGATATTCAATCTCTTTGTTGTTGCCGCTAGGTAAAACAATGCAGAGAACTTTGTGTATTACAGAACTTGATTAGCAAAACTATGTAAGGTTTAAATGATTCATAAATGTGACATTTAGCTTGAATTTAGAAAAATAAGTACAAGTGTTTTTTTTAGAGTGGGCTAATATAAGATTGTCAGATTAAGTAAAGGACATCCCATGAAATTTGAATTTTTAATTAAAAATCAGAAAATTTGTGGTATAATTATGTTCTAAATATTGCATTCGATATACTAAAAAAAAAGGGTTATTTATCTTGGCATCCTGTATTTTTGTTTGTTAAATCTTGACACCCCTAAGCCAACTAGTTATTTAAAATCATTTTCTAGATCCATGCAACAGTTTCCATAAGACAAATAGTAAAAGCATGGTTACTTTTTTTTAAGTTTATTTATTTATTTTGAGAAGGGGTGGGGGGGGGGGAGAGGCAGAGAGAAAGAGGGAGAGAGAGAATCTCAAGCAGGCTCCAGGGCTTGAACTCACAAACCGTGAGATCATGACCTGAGCTGAAGTCAGATGTTTCTCCTACTGAGCCACCCAGGTGCCCCAAGACATGGTTTGTTAATCAAGCAAGTATTTATTTAGTGTCTATACTTATTACACAGTGTTTGAGGCTATAGGGGGATAGAACAGACATAAATCTCAATCCTTACTCTCAAGGATCTAACAACCTAATTACAGAGAAAACTGAAGCATTAGAAGCAAGCATGATAGCGTGTAATCAGAGCCAAGGAGCCAAATACCGTGGTAGAGGAGTTTCATCCTTGCAGGTGGAGTGAGAGGGCTTGACCAAAAGGTATAGATGCAAAAATTGAGATGGTATATATGGAGAGGGAGACGAGAGTAACAGCAGAACTGTGATGAGTCTAGAGCTGCAGTTACATGTGAGGGAGTGTCAACAATATGTAGGTAGAAGAGAGAGAGCAGGGAAGACCCAGATTAGGAAAGGTCTTGAGAGTTGCACAGCATTGTTTGACTTGATGCATTAGGCAGATAATGTCATTAGAGAGCTTACATATCAAGTAAGTAACTAGGAGCCTAAGTGAGCTTGGATTAACAATACATATAAATTGGGTGGCTAAGTTGATTAAGTGTCTGGCTTTTGATTTTGGCTCAGGTCATGATCTTACAGTTCATGAGTTCGAGCCCCACATTGGGCTCTGCAGCCAATGGTGCAGAGCCTGCTTGGGATTCTCTCTCTCTTTCCCTCTGTCTCTGCCACTTACCTTCTTGTGCTCTTTCTCTCTCAAGATAAATAAATAAACAAAAAATAATAATACAAGTGAACCAAAGACTCAATGTAATTTCCCAGTGTATTGAATTGAGGAAAAATTGTTGGTATGCTTTATATATTTCAAATATTTTTCACATAATCTCTCAAGGTTTCTTTGAGTTTCCGAATTCAAAGTTGTTGCTAAAACAGTCCTGTGTTACTTTCTTCTAATGTGTTTGATATTGAGATATGTTCTAAATTATCTGACATTGAGATATGATCATAATAGTACATGGATATATTTGTGCATATTAGAAAAATAAGAAGTTAAGAAATAAAAACTCTCTCTGAGAAGAGCAAGAAAGTCCTTATTTGTTCTTAGGTCTCATTGGCCTTAACTGTGTTACATGTTCATTGCTGATCAAATCCCTTTGCTGTGAAATCCACTATGGCAAGAAAAATGAGATTACTTTGATTGAGTTAAACAATGATGAGCCACCTCTGTGGATTTGTGATTGCCGGCTGAAACACGAAGCAAAAAGGGAAGGGATGCAAGGACTCTAGGGAGATTACCACAATGCACACTTCAAACAAAATGCTATGCAGTCATTGCTTCGTGAGGAAAAGTTGCTGTTAATCAGACAATTTACAAAGTTTTTAAGGATTTGTAAACAAAGTAGTGAGTCTCTAGGGAGTTTAATCCTCAAAGTTAAATGAAATGAAACCCTATTTGTCTGCCATCTTATTTTATGGTTTTCTTTGTGTTTCCTTGGCATTGTTACCATGGCGACTTCAAATTTGTTGAGTAAATGAGATAGCTATTTGTATTTTTGATTTTACATTATGGTAAGAATTACCTTTTACAAATGTTTTAAATTTTTTTTCTTTCTGATATTTTATACTGAGAATTTTCTAGCTGGCCAAGAATTTCTATTGTAAGATGTTATACAACAGGTATAGAACAGTGTCAATGTTAATGACATTAGAAAAAGGTATGTCAAAACTGTCAGAAAAGTGCAAAAATAGAAGTGAAAGAACAGGAAGTTTTTTGATTAAGAATAGTTCAATCTGTGTTACTTAATTTTCTGTAGTAAAAGGTAAAAATACAAAATGACATGTCTTTCACACAGTGATAGAAAACCCACACAGCTTATAATTTAGTACTGTTTTGCTTTCTATTTTGAACCAGGAACTTAAAATTATAGACAGAGTGATAGACCATAACAGGTGTATATTTTTTTTCAACGTTTATTTATTTTTGGGACAGAGAGAGACAGAGCATGAACGGGGGAGGGGCAGAGAGAGAGGGAGACACAGAATCGGAAACAGGCTCCAGGCTCTGAGCCATCAGCCCAGAGCCTGACATGGGGCTCGAACTCCCCGGACCGCGAGATCGTGACCTGGCTGAAGTCGGACACTCAACCGACTGCGCCACCCAGGCGCCCCTATAACAGGTGTATATTATATGCAAAGTAGTATGGGAAGGCAAAAGTAAAAAAAAAAAAAAAAAACAATAAGGAGAAAAACTGCTGAGAAACTTCTTGAAACTGAAGGAGAACTCTAAAAAAGAGAAAAAAAATAATTTTGGAAAAGTTAATATGTAACCAAAATTGAAAGATATAGAGAGTGATTTTGGTAGGTGAGGTCAATTTAACCATATATAAAAGAGGATGGAACTAAATCTGAAGCACCCTACCTACAAAATTTTCTTCATATTAAAACTTACAACCTACTCTTGAAATATTTTACAGGTTATGAACCTGACCTTTGGACCCAGACACACCTGGGATTAGATCGTAGCACTGCTTTTTGGTTGAGAAGATATTTTATTTTCTGGGAGTCTCAGTTTCATCTTTAGCAAAACTGGGAAAATAATAGAGGTTACTAGTAGTGAGATAGATGACAGATAACAGGTAGATAAATAGATGAGTTTTGGTGAGATAATGTATGTGGAACACCTTGAATAGAAAAATATTCAATAATCGGTATTCCTTATTCTCCTCTCACAGATGAAGGAAAATTCCCATGTTAATTACCCTGAGTAAAAGAAAAGTAAGATTTTGTAACATCTCAAGGTAGTTCTGGGCATTGGCTCTCTAACAAAAACTGTTGTGGCATGACTTTATTTCTGCCTGAAAGTTCCGAAGACAGCTTCTAGGAAAACAATTCCCTGACTACAATGGGTGATAGGTTTTTGACTCTACCAGCTGCACCAGCAGGTTTGTGATAGCATCACTGTTTTCCCAGAAAATGTCTTTGATTCACAGAATCACAATGTTGTATTATTTTTAAGTAGGAGCAACCTTGGAGATTATTTTATTTAGCCCTCAATTATTACTAATAAGCAAATCCAGGCCAGGAAAGTTAATTAACTTCTCTTAGCCCACATAGGATGTTAGATTCCTGTCAAAACTATTACCAAATACTGTGTATTCATTAGGGTAGAATAGGTTATGCTGCAGTAACAACAAGTCAAAAGTTCAGTGCACAAATGAACAAAAGTTTTTCTTGGTGTCCAGTGAGTGTTGGAAGGAAGCACTGCCCTTTAGGTATCCAGTCAACTAGTCTAACTTTCCACCCAGTGCAGAAATGTTAACTTTTTGTTGCTTTTGCAACACGCTTCCAACCTCTTCATGAACATTTCTATTAGTGAAAGAAATCATTAAATTAAGAAGCAAATTAGTGTATTATTAGAAAGTTCTGGTTATTAGAATGTTCAACAATATGTTAATGATGTTTACCCATATTCATCCATCTAAAACTGGGTGAGGTACTTGGTGTGATACAAAGATTATTAAGGCATGCCTTCTCTGGACAAGGAACTATGCTTGGGCCTTCAAATATTTGAAAGGCATTCATATGCTTTGCCTTAGAGTTCTATTTTTCCAAGGCAAGTTTCCAAATTTCTTTGACATTTTTCAAAGACATGCTTTCTAAGTGCTTCACCATCTTGGTTGCAATATTCTGGACACATTCTAATTATTAGCTTGGCTTTAGACATTGATACATCAATTAAAAAAATATCTGTCCGTGTGGAAATATTCCACAGAGGAATAAACAAAATGTGAAAGAACTCAGGAGAGAGGTCAGAGTTGGAGATGGATTTAAGAGTCATCTACCTAGAGTTGAGAATTAGAACCAGAAGACAAGATCATGTCCCTGATTGCTGAGAAACAAATAATTAAAATTTTAAAAACAAAATGATAGTACAAAACTACCAGAGGACTTGCCTAGAACTTAACCTTGGTTTCCCCCCAGTAGTCATGGCAACTGTATCTACAAGGATAAAATAAGGAAATTTTATTATGCTCATGTAGGTAAAAATAAATAAATAAATAAAAATAAAAAAAAATAAAACCTCCATGGATAAGAGGAATATGACATCTGAATTAATCTTGATCTAGGTTTCTATAGCTTACAAAAAACTATTGGTTCATAATGAATAGAAGATAAGGATAGCCCTAATTGTGTAGTACTATCAAAGCTAATTCTGGAAATTTCCAGTCTTCCAAGACATTTGAAATTGAAGGTCATGAGCATTTTACTTAGAAAATATGAGATTTAAATACGAGAAAGGATAGGTTCTAGCTTTCCATCAAAATGCCATAAAATATTCAGAAGGTCACAAAACAGTTATCATCATACAACATTTAATGATACAACTATTATAAAATAATTAGCAAGAAGACCAAAGAAACAAATATTCATTTGAATATTAAACTTTACATTCTTAAACCTTGCTGATTATCTGGAGGCATATTGACAATGTCTCCATGCAGCCTCTGTTTCCCCAGCCTGACCCACATCAGTTGATTCCTCACTTCTGGATTTCAAAATCCAGCAAAGCATGGCAACTGACATTCTCTTTCTTGCTAAATAAACATTTTAAAGTCTCATACAAGACTTTTATTATTTTACTGTAAAAGAATGCTTTCACAGCCAAAGTGGAAAACATTCATAAACACAGAATAAATGGCATTCTTTCACAAGAAAAGGTAGGCAGTAAACCTACACTCTTAAAAAAAAAAAAGCAGTTTTATTGAGATATAATTTACATACCTATCAAATTCGCCCTCCCAAAATATACAATTTAGTGCTTTTATTATATTCGCAGAATTGTAATACCATCACCACTGTCTAATCCTAGAAAATATTAATCATCCCCTCAAAACGCACTCTACCTGTTAGCAGTCACTCCTCATTCTTTGCTTCCCCTAGTCCCTGGAAATTTCTTTATGGTTGTGCCTATTTTGGACATCTCATCTAAGTGTAATCATACAACATAGGGCCTTTTGTGACTGGCTTTTTTCGCTGAGCATAATGTTTTCTAGTTTCATTGACCTTGTAGCATGTGCCAGTACTTCATCCCTTTTTATTGCCAAATAGTATCCCTTTGCATAGATATACCACATACCACTTTTAAAAATTAGATATAGACACTTTGTGAAATGCAGGCAAATTGCTAACAGTGTTATTTTTCCGTAATCTAAGTGTGTAATTATTTTCCCAATACAAATACATCAGTTTTGAGCTTTATAATCCATAGTATACATGAAGTTGAGCTCCAGTATCCAACTACCTCAGTATTTTGTTTTCAATGAAGCAGTTGCTTAAATTCAAGTTCCCAAAGGTATATAATAAAAATGAAAGTAAGCTCTTAACAATATACATCTAATATACAGTATTGTCAGTAAGCTGACAGATCCTAGAAAAAATGCCTACATATCTATCAGTTGCTTCTCCAGGGAAACAGACAGATGCTTGGGATCCAGGGACCAGGCAAGGGCTACATTAAAAAACATTGTTTGGTGGGGGTGCCTGGGCGACTCAGTCAGTTGAACCTCTGACTTTGGCTCAGGTCATGATCTCACAGTAGGAGAGGTGGAGCCCCACATGGGCTGAATGTTGACAGCGCAGAGCCTGCTTTGGATCCTCTGTCTCCCTCTCTCTCTGCCTTTCCCCAGCTCTCTCTCTCTCTCTCTCTTTCTCAAAAATAAATAAACATTAAAAAATGTTTTTTAATAATAAAAAATAAATAAAAATTACAAAAAAACATTGCTTGGTGCCCACTGCTCCACGTTGGTCACTCACGCAGGGCTGTGCAGCTGAAACATTGATCCTACAACCTGAAGCAGTCAGGAATTTATCAAAGAGGGATATTTTAGACGGATGGAAATTTTGTCATGGCGTGGCTCCAGTCACTGGGCCATGAATAGCAAAAATCCTCACTGACTCTACAGAAAATAAACAAGCAACAAAAATGCTCCTGAATTGTGCCAGCAGCCAGCAGGTAAAATAGAGCTCAAAGTTAATGACCGGCAAATGAGCTATGACAACTGTGTTGGAGCTGTTTGTCCTGAGCCTGCACGTTAAAGCCAAGGAGCCCTCTGCTTAGAGACACGGCCCCTGCTCCTCCCTTTGCCAGCATTCCACATGGCCTGTGCCTTCATTTCCTTCAGGTCTGTGTTCAGACATCACCTTACCAAAGAAGTTTTGACCTTCTATGAAATAACAACACCTGCCACCACTACCACCACCACTTGATCCTTCCAACAAAATTTAAGACTTAGTTACATCTCTCGAGTTTTTGTACATTTCAGTTGTGTTAACCAGTATTAAGATACTGCCTAAATACTTAATCATCGTAATAAAACATCAGCATAGATAGCTTCCTCTGATATGTCTGTTAGTTTAGACATAAAATAGTTATTGCTACAACTACTAGTTGTTAGTTATTTTATCAAAGAGTATGACCTTTGATGGTGGCCAGAGGTGAGGAAGGACAGGAAAAATTAGAGCATATCAACCTAGGACACAGAAAATAAAACTCATTTAATGGTGGTTTGTTTGTTTAATTTTTGATGCTGATTCTGGGAGTTGAAATGAGGTACGGTAATTTTTGTGGCTTCTCCATAATTCACGACCTAATACCCTGCAGTCTCCATTTTTTGTTTTACTCTCACAACTCTAGGGTTGTGCCTATTTCGGACATCTCATCTAAGTGTAATCATACAACATAGGGCCTTTGGTGACTGGCTTTTTTTTCACTGAGCATAATGTTTTCCATTATGTACTTTAACCATATAAAGTAAATCTGTCACAATATTTTCTCAAATTAAGGAAGATTAAGGAATGTGTTCTCTGACTCTAAAACAGTCCACAGAGGGATGTCATGGAGTGCACATTCACATATATGGGGATGGAGGAGGAATAAATCCTCTAAACTTAATTTCTTTCAAACTTAATGTTTTGTGATTCACTCAGTTGAAATTCCTTTTAAATAGATAACAATGATAAGCAATAGAAGAAAGTGTTCTGACAAACAGAATAGTGACTGTAATCACCGGTTATTATCACATAATAATGGAACAATGTAAAGAAGTCTAGAGAAAGCGGGCCTAGGTTTAAACACAAGTTCTGATACTAGTTAGCTATGTACCTTCAGACATATTATTTAACCCCTTTGAACCTTAGCTTCTTCATTCCCAGTAGGTACAAACAAATTTGTTCTTGTTCATTTCTGAGGAGTGTGGTGAGGATCCAATAACATAAAGTATCTGAAAGCTCTATGAGAGTAACAGTAAAATGAAAAATAACTCTTGAGTAAACAGAAATGACTTAGTGTGGTAAGAAAGGGCACATATTTGATAAAGTTGATTTTTTCATTAATAGAAATTTAGACAAATCCAGTGGCACAATCACACACAAAAAATTTAATTGGTAAACAAATGACGGGGATTTTCTTTGAATATGGATTTATAGTTGTCTCAGTTTTTTTTGTTTTTGTTTTTGTTTTTTGAATTATAGGCCACAAAACCAACTGTCCAGTTTAGGTAAAGATGAACATTTATTGGAAATATATCAGGGGCTCATTAACTTAATAGGAGCCTGGAGAACTTTACCTGGGAAAAGGATAAGAACCAAGAGAGCTCTGGATTGCTGCACAGAATCCGCAGCACGGTAGCAGCATGGGTCACGCACTGCTGCTTTTGTGAGGAACGCAACCTCCAAACACCCCCGTGTAATCATGATGCTTGTCCAAGATACAAATTCCACATTCCTCCCCAAGTAATATACAAAGAGAGATGCCCTTGAAAGGAACGTCAAGGTTCTAATGGAAAAAGAGGAGAGTGGATGCTGGACAAGCAAAAAAATAGTATCCTCCAATGTTTTACGTATCATATATCTTCAATTTAATTGATTCTTTTTTTCTTTTTATTCACTGATATTTGCTAACCAGGATTCAGCAGTCTGAGGGCATGTTTTCCTGAGGCCTTTGAAATCAAGGGCACTTGCTTATGTTGTGAGAAATCTAATGAGATCAAAGGAGCCACAGAAGAAATATTTTAGGGCATACAAATTTCAAAATGCTAGTTCATGATTCTAACTTTAGTTTCTCAAAACTTGGATGATGATTGATCCTTTTTTCTTCTACTCCAAGGAATCTTTCAAAATGGAAGGCACTACTTGTATGACTCTAGTTGCTGATTAAACAATTGTGACGATTGAGAAATATGAAAAGCCTTGCCCTAGATTAAACATGGCCTAAATTTACAAATGGCGAACATGAAAACTACCACTTGTTTAATAAAGTTGCCTCAGTTTTTGAACTGCACGTTAACAAATAATTCCTTAAGTATTTATCTTTCAGACACAAAGAATTACCCATAACCTTGGCATTTTACATGAATAAATAGCCTCACATATATCTATGGAGGGTTCTTCTAAGATCCTGGGTTTAAATAAAAGGGGGGAAAAAAGACCTTTTTGATTCTATCACTCCCTCAAAGATATTCATGGTGCATCACTCCCTCCTCCAGTGCCAGAGGTATGGAATTTATCTGAATATATAAAACCACCTCCAGAATGACACTTTCACATGAGTGATGCATACGTAATCAAAATTTGACTTTGTTTAATCTCTTGCCTGAAGCATCTTTCTCCAAATATGTTAGTTTATTACAATTATTTTGGCATTCAAATGTGTACCTTTTTTTTTTTTTTTCAGTAAATAAAGATGTAGATGGATTCTGTAGGGGCTCAAGGGACAGTGAGATGAAAAAATTTGTGAAAAACATATTTTATATGTGGAAGATTTTAGATCATTGTTATCATACTCTGCTTTATATTTTTGTTTAAAATATTTTGCTGTTTGAATGTCTATAGTATCAATTTCTCTTATTTATGTATCAGTGAGAAACTAGGGCATCCGTAGTAGCCCAGTCATTTTTTGAACTGTTTCACAATCTTCTAACTGAAGTCTTACTTAGCCTATCATTTATTTCTTACCTTTACCCAATATCAAATCTTGTTGAAATCTGATTAAGCAACCCATTTGCTGACTTTTACTGCCAATATTTTTGGAAATGGTATAAAAAAACACATTTTAGGCAAAATATATTCATTGATTTGTTAATTCATCCAGCAAACATTTCTTGAGTACCAATTATGTATATAGACTAGGTACCAGAGATACATTATTGAGCAAGACCTACAAGTTCTGATTTTCACAAAATCTACATTGCTGCAAAGAGAGAATGCAAGTGATTTTTAAAAGAAAATGTTAGGTAACAGTGAGTGCCATGATGGAAATAAAGCAGAGGAATTACGTTGTGTTTTGGGTGACAGAGAAGAGTCAACTATGCAGTTCTGACAAGAGCATTCCAGGCAGAAGGAATACTCTAAGGCAAGAATGAATGTAGCATGTTCAATGAACAGAAAGAAGGTGGAGGTGTATTGAGTAAGGGGAAGAGGGGTACAAGATGTAGGAGGAGAGGTAGGTACTTAGTAAGGCTAAATAATGCAAGGTCAAGTAAGCCAGGGAAGAACTTCAGATTTTATATTTTAAGTGAGATGAGGGGCCACTGATGGATTTTAAAGAAGACAGGTGATGTGAAATAACGTTATTTTAAAAAATACCACTCTGGCTGAAGTGTGGGAATACATTGTGACTAGTGGAGAGTGAAGGTGAGGAGATTAGAGGCTATGGTAGTTATTCAGGTGAGAAGTTAGTAGCTTCAACTAGTTTGATAGAAGTGAAGAAAAAGAGAAACATTTCAAACTAAGTTTTGTAGGTAAAGTTAATAGGATTTGCTAAGGGTGTGGATTTGAGAGATAAGAGATAAGGACCTGGTGAAAGATTTAGAAAGAGAACAAGGACAGAAAGGACTGCTGTGGGTATAGGAGGAGGAAATCAGGTATTGTCTTAAAAGCTAGAAAAGAACAGAAAGTGATCTAAGAAGAGGGAGTGGCAAACCAAGAGACTGACTAAAATGACAGAGGAGGGACCATTGTATTTGCTAATGTGGAAGTAATTAGTGACCCTGATACGAGGAGTAGCATGGAAACCCAGTGAAGTGGATTGAAAAGAAAATGGAGATACACATCTTTCTTAAAAGGTTATACTGTGAGGAAAGGCTGAGAAATGAGACAAACTAGAGAGAAGTTTGAGGTCAAGATAAGTATTTTGTTTGTTTTAAGATCAATGACATTAGAGCACATTTGTACACTAATGAGAAGAAATTAGAAGAAAATAATTCCAAGTCTTGAAAGTAAAAGGACAGAGAATTCACAGAATGCATGAAGGTGTTGCCTTTGAGAGAAACAGACATGCTTCCTCCATTTTAATAAGAGAGAAAAAAGAAAATATGGATACAGATGATGATGGTTTGTATGACTTGAGGGACATGATGAATATTGACATTTGGTTCAAATGGTAAGGGTCTCCATGTGTTAAAGAAATGCTGGAGCCATTGAACTGAAAGGATACGAAGTGTCAATCTTTACGTGAGCTGACAGGGTGAAAACATGGGTGCATGAAGTTTAGGATTACAGAGGATTATAATTTACAAAGAAAATTGAGAACCTTAACTGTATAAAGTAGCTATATTATGTAATGTTTCTTTCTTGACATGGTCGGTAGCCAAGAAACACATGCAAGAGGCAAGTTAAAATTACATTAGCTTACGTGCCTGGACCAGTGTGTTAGCTGTCGAATCAGAAAAGAATAAAACAGGTGACAGGGCAAGTAAAGAGAAGGCAGGAAGTGCAATGGGTATTTATTGAGCACCTACTGTGTACTAGGCTCTTCACATGCAATAGCTCTTTTGTCTTCAGAGCAACCCTAACAGATAAGTTTGTTTTCTTCATTTTAAATGTAAAGGCACTGAAGCAAAATGGGTTGAAGAATTTGAAATAATGAATTGGCCTATAGCACTCCAAATCTCATGTTCTTTTCGCTTCGCTAATCCAAGGGAAGACCTTTAAGAGTTTGGCATTTAGTAGACTCAGGGATGAACAAGGAGGGATTAAAGATGATAAGATTTTCATCCTAGAGAACTAGGAAATAACACTATTGAAAAATATATTGGAAGAGGATATTATGTAGAAAAACATGACAAATTGTGTTTTGATGTATAATATTTGATATTAGCAAAAATTCTCAAAAAGATACTAGAAGATCATGATAGATCAGAAACGGCCTCATCAGATCAATACTAGCAATACATATCTATTCTTCACCCACAGGACTGAAACAGGAAGCCATGTTTTGTTAGGCCTGTCTATCCTTTTGTTTTGTTTTCTTTTGTTTTTAATGAGTTAGTGCTCAAATTATAAAACATCAGATTTTACTGAAAAGTCCACATTGCTGGCTTGTCTTTAACAACAACAACAAAAAGGGTAGATCTGGTGGAGTCCATATTCCTAATTGGTAAAAAATAGGTAGAATTGAGTATTGAGTATTACTGGGCTCTTTCCCCACCCCCCCACCCCCGTTGAAAATGATATTTTATTTAATTAATTTTTTTATTTACATACAAGTTAGTTAGCATATAGTGCAACAATGATTTCAGGAGTAGATTTTTTAATGCCCCTTACCCAATTAGCCCATCCCCCCTCCCACACCCTCTCCAGTAACCCTCTGTTTGTTCTCCATATTTATGAGTCTCTTCTGTTTCATCCCCCTCCCTGTTTTTATATTATTTTTGCTTCCCTTCCCTTATGTTCATCTCTTAAAGTCCTCATATGAGTGAAGTCATACGATATTTGTCTTTCTCTGACTAATTTTGCTTAGCATAATACTCTCTAGTTCTATCCATGTAGTTGCAAGTGGCAAGATTTCATTCCTTTTGATTGCCGAGTAATACACCATTGTATACATATACCACACCTTCTTTATCCACTTATCCATTGACGGACATTTGGGCTCTTTCCATACTTTGTCTATTGTCGATAGTGCTGCTCTAAACGTTGGGGTGCCTGTGCCCCTTTGAAACAGCACACCTGAATCCCTTGGATAAATACCTAGTAGTGCAATTGCTGGGTCATAGGGTGGTTCTATTTTTAATTTTTTGAGGAACCTCCATACTGTGTTCCAAAGTGGCTGCACCAATTTGCATTCCCACCAGCAGTGCAAAAGAGATCCTCTTTCTCCACATCCTCGCCAACATCTGTTGTTGCCTGAGTTGCTAATGTTAGCCATTCTGACAGGTGTGAGGTGTTATCTCAATGTGGTTTTGATTTGTATTTCCTTGCTGATGAGTGATGTTGAGCATGTTTTTATGTGTCGGTTGGCCATCTGGATGTCTTCTTTGGAGAAGTGTCTATTCATGCCTTTTGCCTATTTCTTCTCTGGATTATTTGTTTTTGAGTGTTGAGTTTTGATAAGTTCTCTATAGGTTTTGGATACTGACCCTTTATCTGATATGTCATTTGCAAATATCTTCTCCCATTCTGTTGGTTGCCTTTTAGTTTTGTTGATTGTTTCCTTCCCTGTGCAGAAGCTTTTTATTTTGATGAGGTCCCAGTAGTTCATTTTTGCTTTTGTTTCCCTTGCCTCCGGAAAAGTGTTGAGTAAGAAGCTGCTGAGGCCGAGGTCAAAGAGATTTTTTCCTGCTTTCCCCTTGAGGATTTTGATGGCTTCCTGTCCTACGTTTAGGTCTTTCACCCATTTTGAGTTTATCTTTGTGTATGGTGTAAGAAAGTGGTCCAGGTTCATTTTTCTGCATGTCGCTGTCCAGTTTTCCCAGCACCACTTGCTGAAGAGATTGTTTTTATTCCATTGGATATTCTTTCCTGCTTTGTCAAAAATCAGTTGGCCATACGTTTCTGGGTACATTTCTGGGTGCTCTATTCTGTTCCATTGATCTGAGTGTCTGTTCTTGTGCCAGTACCATACTGTCTTGAGAATTATAGCTTGGTAATACCGCTTGAAGTCTGGGATTGTGATGCCACCTGCTTTGATTTTATTTTTCAAGATTGCTTTGGCTATTTCTGGTCTTTTGTGGTTCCATACAAATTTTAGGATTGTTCTTTTCTCACTCTTTGAAGAATACTGGTGGTATCTTGAGAGGTATTGCATTGATTATGTAGATTGCTTTGGGTAGTATTGACATTTTAATGATATTTGCTCTTCCTATCCAAGAGCATGGAATATTTTTCCATTTTTTTTTATATCTTCTTCAATTTCCTTCATAAGATTTCTATAGTTTTCAGTGTATAGATTTTTCATGTCTTTGGTTAGACTTATTCCTAGGTATTTAATGGTTTTTGGTGCAATTGTAAATGGGATCAACTCCTTGATTTCTCTTTCTGTTGCTTCATTATTGGTGTAGGAATGCAACTGACTTCTGTGCATTGATTTTATATCCTGCAACTTTGCTGAATTCATGGATCAGTTCTAGCAGTTTTCTTTTGTGGAATCTTTTGGGTTTTCCATGATAGAGTATCATGTCATCTGTGAAGAGAGAAGTTTGACCTCCTCCTGGCCAATTTGGATGCCTTTTATTTCTTTGTGTTGTCTGACTGCTGAGGCTAAGACTTCCAATACTGTGTTGAATGACAGTGGCCAGAGTGAACATCCCTGTCTTGTTCCTGACCGTAGGGGGGAAGCTCTGTTTTTCCCCATTGAGGATGATATTAACAGTGGGTCTTTCATATATGACTTTTATGATCTCGAGGTATGATTCTCCTATCTCTACTTTCTTGAGGGTTTTTAGCAGAAAGGATGCTGTATTTTGTCAAATGCTTTCTCTGCATCTATTGAGAAGTTCATGTGGTTCTTGTCCTTTCTTTTATTGATGTGATGAATCACATTGGTTGTTTTGCGGATATTGAACCAGCCCTGCATCCCAGGTATAAATCGCACTTGGTTGTGATGAATAATTTTCTTAATATATTGTTGGATCCAGTTGGCTAGTATCTCATGGAAGATTTTTGCATCCGTGTTCATCGGGGAAACTGCTCTATAGTTCTTTTTAGTGGGGTCTTTGTCTGGTTTTGGAATCAAGGTAATGCTGGATTCATAGAAAGAGTTTGGAAGTTTTCCCTCCATTTCTATTTTTTGGAACACCTTTAAGAGAATAGGTGTTAACTCTTCCTTATGTTGAGTAGAATTCCCCTGGAAGGCCATCTGGTCCTAGACTCTTGTTTTCTGGGGGATTTTTGATTACTAATTCTATTTCTTTACTGGTTATGGGTCTGTTCAAATTTTCTATTTCTTCTGTTTCTAGGAATTTGTCCATTTTTTCCAGATTGCCCGTTTTATTGGTGTATAATTGTTGATAATATTCCCTTATAATTGTTTTTATTTCTGCTGTTTTGGTTGTGAACTCTCCTCTTTCATTCTTGATTTTATTTTTTTGGATCCTTTCCGTTTTCTATTTGATCAAAGGAGAAGTGTTTATCAATTTTGTTGATTCTTTCAAGGAACAAGCTTCTGGTTTCATTGATCTGTTCTATTGTTTTTTTTTTTTTTATGGTTTTGATAGCATTGATTTCTGCTCTAATCTTTATTATCCTTTATTCTGCTGTTTTTGGTTTTATTTGCTGTTCTTTATCCAGCTCTTTAAGGTGTAAAGTTAGTTTGTATATCTGTGACCTTTCTTCCTTCTTTAGGAAGGCCTGGATTGCAATATACTTCCCTCTTATGTCCTCCTTAGCTGCATCCCAGAGGTTTTGGGCTGTAGTGTTATTTTCATGGGCTTCCATGTATTTTTTAATTTCCTCTTTAACTCTTGGTTAGCCCATTCATTCTTTTTTTTTTTAATTTTTAATATTTATTTATTTTTGAGAAACAGAGTGAGACAAAGCATGAGCGGGGGAGGGGCAGGGAGAGAAGGAGACACAGAATCTGAAGCAGGCTCCAGGCTCTGAGCAAGCAGTCAGCACAGAGCCTGACGCAGGGCTTGAACCCATAAACTGTGAGATCATGACCTGAGCCGAAGTCGGACGCTCAACCGACTGAGCCACCCAGGTGCCCTGTAGCCCATTCATTCTTTAGTAGGATGGTCTTTAGTCTCCAAGTATTTGTTATCTTTCCACGTTTTTCTTGTGGTTGATTTTGAGTTACAAAGTATTGTGGTCTGAAAATATGCATGGTATGATCTCGATCTTTTTGTACTTGTTGAGGGCTGATTTGTGTCCCAGTATGTGATCTATTCTGGAGAACATTCCATGTGCACTGGAGAAGAATGTATATTCCACTGCTTTAGGATGAAATGTTCTGCATATATCTGTTAAGTCCATCAGGTCCAGTGTGTCATTCAAAGCTGTTGTTTCCTTGTTGATTTTCTTTTTAGATGATCTGTCCATTGTTGTAAGTGGGGTGTTAAAGTCCCCTAGTATTATGGTATTATTACCAATGAGTTTCTTTATGTTTATGATTCATTGATTTATATATTTGGATGTTCCACATTTCAAGCATAAATGTTTACAATTGTTACATATTCTTGGTAGATAGACCCTTTTATTATGCTATAATGCCCTTCTTCATCTCTTGTTACAGTCTTTATTTTAGTCTAGATTGTATGAAGTAAGTATGACCACTCCAGCTTTCTTTTGTTGACCATTAGCATGATAGATGGTTCTCCATCCCCATACTTTCAATCTGAAGGTGTCTTTAGGTCTCCGGTGGGTTTGTTTTAAACATCATATAAATGGATCTTATTTTCTTATCTATTCTGTTACCCTATGTCTTTTGATTGGAGCATTTAGTCCATTGATGTTTAGAGTGAGTACTGTAAGATATGAATTTATTGGCATTATGTTGCCCATAGAGTTGGGGTTTCTGGTGGTGTTCTGGTCCTTTCTAGTCTTGCTTTTGGTCTTCTTTTCTTTTTTTTTTTTTTTTTTCCACCTTTTCTCCTCTCAGAGAGTCTCCCTTAAAATCTCTTTCAGGGCTGGTTTAATAGTTATGAACTCCTTTAATTTTTGTTTGTCTGGGAAACTTTTTATCTCTCCTATTTTGAATGCCAACCTTGCTGGATAAAGAATTCTTGGCTGCATATTTTTCTTATTCAGCACATTGAATATATCCTGCCACTCCTTTGTGGCCTGCCAAGTTTCTGTGGATAGGTCTGCTGCAAACCTGATCTGTCTTCCCTTGTAGGTTAAGGACTTTTTTTCCCTTGCTACTTTCATGATTCTTTCCTTGCCTGAGTATTTTGTGAAGTTGTCTATGATATGCCTTGTTGATGGCCGTTTTCTTGTTGAATCTAATGGGAGTCCTCTTTGCTTCCTGGATTTTGATGTCTGTGTCTTTCCCCAGGTTAGGAAAGTTTTCTGCTATGATTTGCTCACATAACCCTTCTATCAATTTTTCTCTCTTCATCTTTTGGCACCCCTATGATTCTGATGTGCCTTTTTAATGAGTCATTGATTTCTCTAATTCTTAAATTGTGCTCTTTTGCTTTAGTCCCCTCTTTTTTTCTGCTTCATTATTCTCCACAAGTTGTCCTCTATATCACTAATTTGCTGCTCTGCCTCATCCATTCTTGCTGCTGTGGCTGCTATTCGAGAATGCAGCTCAGTTGTAGCATTTTTTATTTCATCCTGACTAGCTTTTACTTCTTGTATCTCCACAGAAAAGGATTCTAATCTATTTTCAACCCCAGTTTGTATTCTTATTACCACGATTCTAAATTCTGGTTCAGACACCTTGCTTTCATCTGTGTTGATTAAGTCCCTGGCTGTGGTTTCTTCCTGCTCTTTCTTTTGGGGTGAATTCCTTTGTATTGTCATTTTGAAGGAAGAAAAGGAATTAATAAGGTAAAAAAAATTTTAAACTAAAAAATTAAAAACAACACACACAAACAAATAAAATAAAAACAAATCAAAAAAAGGTCCTAGATCCTAGGTGTGTTTTGGTCTGGTTGTTGAAAGGAGCTTGATAGATTAGAAAAAAAAAGGGAGTAAAAAAAGAAAGAAAAACGTTTAAAAATTTGAAAAATGAATACAATGAAATAGAATAAAATGAAAAGATAGAAGTAAAATGGAATTTGAAAAATTTACAAAAAAGTAAAAAGTATAGTAGAAAAAATAAAATATTTAAAATATTTTAATAAAATTTGAAAATAAAAATAATTTTTTTATCTTTCTGTATTCAAGAAAAAGAAAAAAAATGAAAAAGACAAAAAAGAATATTGAATAGTTCGACCAGAAAACAGACTGAAATATGATTGAAATTACATCATTTTCCCCTAGAAGTCAAACTATGATGCACTTTATAGTCTGTACATTAAGCAGGCAGAGAGACTTGTATTGTTCCTGAAGAACCAGGTTGGCCCTGTCAGGCAGGGCTTAGTGTAACGGCTCTGTTCTCCACTAGACAGTGCTACTCAGCTTACTGTGGTGGATTGTTGTGGCACCTGTAATTGTGTATGTGCATGCCCAGGAGGGGTGAAAATGGTACCACCCAGCTATTCAATCTCTAATATCAGAACTCTGTGCTTTCCCTGACAAACAATTGTGCACCCCTCCTTTGCTTCCAGCTTCCATCCACTCCCTGCTTTTACATTCTCCATGACCAAGCCGTCAGATTGCCAGGAGGCACTTCCCTCCTGAGTTTTATCTCAGATGCAGCTGTGTTTCCCAATCCCTCACTTCTGAGGGACTGTGGCTTTGACCTGCTCAGACATTCTGGTGGAGGGTCTCACCAAGAAATGGCTAGGTGCTGGCCACACCAAGGAACGTTGTGGGACCGTGCTGCTGCTAATGCCCAGAGACTGCAGTTGGGTGCCAGCCTGCCCCAGAAAAAGTTCACACAATCATGTAGCAGCAGTGTTTTAGGAATTATAGGAAATCACAACACACATCTGGCACCAGGCTTCATCCTTAACGTCCTTGTTCCAGCACCAGTGAATGTGGTTGTTCTCTGGGGTCAGCTAGGACCTTTGCCTGTGGGGTGGCCACACAGCCTCTACCAAATGTCCTCCCAGCAGGGGAACTGCCTTTCCTGTGTGGCCCAAAGACCACCTGGACCTCACTCTGATCCTGGGGATTTGCCCTTCCCACCATAACACCACCAGGTATTGAGCCGTGGAGTTTCCGACTCTGTGCTCCCCCCGTTTATAGAGTCTTAATGGAATTTAAACCCTCTCCTTTCTCCTTTCTCCCTTTTTAGTTCAGTCCTTACGGCTGTTTCCACTTTTCCACTTTCTTTCCAGCTGCTTTTGGCAGGGTAGGGGGTGCTTTTCTTGTATTCTCCCCCAGTCTCCATCCTCATTCTGCAAGCAAAAACCGCTACCTGCCCTCCGCAGCTTCTCTCTCCCCCAGTTCACCTCTCCTCGCTGTGTACCTGCTGAGTTCTGTGGTTCAGGTTGTGCAGATTGTTGCTTTAATCCTCAAATCTGTTTTCCAGGTGGGCAGGATGGTTTAGTGTTGATCTGCTGTATTTCATGGACATGAGATGCAAAAAAACTTCCATGCTGTTCCACCATCTTGGCTCTTCCCCTACTTGCTGGGCTTTTTTTGATATAGCAGATCTAGTTTGCCACAGATTCCATGCAGGCTGTCCCCTAGCATTGAAGTTGGCTGTCTAGCTCCTATAGAAAATTGGAGTTTGCAACCTAATATAGATATTCACTATTTTTTTCATGAAAAAATAATTCACTTTTGCTTTGTGCCTGATACTTCTCTAGTCACTGAGAAGCAGCTGTTGAACAGATGTATGTACTCTGTAGCATGGAAGTCAGACATTGAACAAATAACTGTATAAAGTATACTGTTTATTATGATGGGTGGAGAAGGAATGGGTGTTTTGGAAACGTGTAGTGGGGCATCCTTCCTGAGTAATGTCATTGCAACTAAGACTTAACGACAGTAAAAGTTCACTAGAAGAGGAGAGAGCTGTATTTCCAGAGACAGTGCAAATGAGGCATATTTAAGGAACTGAAAGAAGTTTAGTATTGCTTAAATACACAGTGTAAGAAAGATGGTGAGAAACAAGGCTGGAGAGTTATGAAGGCCATCTACTCTAAGATTGGCAGTTTGAATTTTATCCTGAAATATATGGAAATTTATTTGAGAGTGTATCTGGTAATAGCATCATCACATAGTTTTGAAAGTTCTAGCTACACTAAGAATAGAAATAAAAGAGTAGTCCCAGAAGCAAGGAGACCAGTTAGACATATCTTCTAGAAATCTATGAGGTGTGATGATGGTCTGGCCCCAGATGGTGACCCTTGAGGATGGAGCAAAGGACACAGATTGGAGATGCTTTTTGGAGGCAAAATTTACTGGATTTGGTCATCTGCTTTATATCTATATTTCAAAAGAAGAAGTAAAATGAGTGACAGGTGACTCAGGTTTCTAGAAGAGGATGTGAGTGTAAACCAACAGACAGAAAGTATGGAATTTGGGAAACCAGACCCCAGTTCAGGGGACTGGTAATGAGTAACTATGGAAACCATGTGCATATCACACTGAGAGAGCAACCTGCCAAGACTGGAGCTGGCTACACAGGATGCAGAAGTGAGTTCCTCCAGAATCCAATTAAGATGAAATTTATCTAATGTGCTTTAGCATTTGAAAATATAATTGCTGGGCATTTGATAGAGCTGTTTGAGCATTTGGGGGAAAAAAATAAGGATAGATGCATAGGAAACCAAGCAAATAAAACCTGAAGGAACTTCAGGAAAAAAATCTTTTTTGAGTAAACAAAAACACAGTGTACAATAAACATTATTAATATTAGCATTAACTACTGATTTGACAACAAATTAGGATGTATGTATAATGGGAAGATGAGGAAAAAGAGAGGAAGTGATGGTGAGAAATGATATGATTTTTCAACTGCCATAATATGAAATACACTTGGTCCTTGAACAACACAGGGGTTAGTGGCATCGACCCCTGCACAATCGAAAATCCACATATAACTTTTGACTCCCCCAAAACTTAACTACTGATAGTCTACGGTTGACCTGAAGCCTTACCAATAACATAACAATTGGTTAACATATTTTGTGCTATATGTGTTATATACTGAATTATTACAATAGAGAAAATGAAACGATATTAAAATTAAAAAGAAGAGAAAATATACTTATAAGACTTAACTGTATTGATAGACACTCACAGATAAGTGGTCCTGTGCAATTTAAACCCTTGTTATTCAAGAGTCAGCTATATATAGACAATGTCTACAATTGATAAAAGAGGACGTTTAGGGGTGTCTGGGTGGCTCAGTTGGTTAAGCATCCAACTTCAGCTCCGGTCATGATCTCATGGTTTGTGGGTTTGAGCCCCATGTCAGGCTCTATGCTGACAGCTCAGAGCTTGCAGCCTGCTTTGGATTCTGTGTCTCCCTCTCTTTCTGCCCCTCTCCTGCTCATGCTCTCTCTCTCTCAAAAATAAAAATAAAAAATATAGTAATAATAAAGAAGAAGAAGAAATACATGTGTAATCTCTAGAAATATGGAAGAAATTATAAGAAATAAAAGCTTAAAAAGTTGAAAACAACTACTTCTATAAGAGGAACTGTAGGTTGCAAATGAGAGGACAAAGAAGTGATGTAATGTTTTTATCAAGGTAAATGTTAATTTAAAAAAAAATTAAAAGAAAGAAACTTGAGCTGGAAGAGAAAATCAGGGGTTAACCTCTTGCTGGATCTGACCGTATTGTGGTCCTTTCTTTTGAAAATGATCTGTAAGATGCAGTGGTGAATGCAAATGTCCAGTGCTCAAGTAAATTATAAAGTATTATTTGAGAAAATTAAATGATATAAGAAGTAAAAATGTAAATGTACAAAGGTGGGTCAGTATCTGCTATCTATTGTTTTAATTAATTCTTACAATAGTTATTAGCTGATTATTACTTGTTTTGAATGTTATTCGTTTCCTGGCTCAGCCATTATTATGTGAAGTGGTTCTAATGCAGAGGGGGCATTTTACTAAAAAAGCAATTTGGACTCACTTCTAGAATGATATCAGCTTTTAGGGAACTGATAGAGGATTATTTCCCTAGAGTATAAATGAAGTTGCTTCATTTCTTATTTGCTTGGTTTTTTTATACATTTATCCTCTAAATTTCTAGAGAAATTAGGGCACAATTCCTCTATCAAATGTTTTATTATACTGTAGAGAAATAATGCTCCATCAGTTCCCTAAAGGCTGATTTCATTCCAGAAGTGGGTCCAAATTGCTGCATTAGTAGAATGCCCTTTCTGATTTAGAACCACTTCGAGATCCAGTTTTTGACCAGGGACTCCTGGAAAGTCAGGCCACTCCCAACTTGTGATTGGGGCATGAAATTCCTTCAACCTGATTATGAGGCTGATCTTCCATAGATTTACCTCTAGTCATATGTAAAAATCACCATGTGAACATTTGCTTCCAAAACTCAGTACAGACATATGAGGCCGTGAGTTAGGATCTACTATAGTATACATGTGCTATGTTTTTCCAGAATGGCAACTAATTAAGAAGATTTCTAAGAGAGAAATAGGAATACGTTATAAAATCAAATACAAAATTCATCTACATTGCAAAGTTAACAAGTCATGTTCGCCGTATTCTGTTGTTAGAGGTACTGTACCGTGGCAGAAATGTTTGAGACCCTCAACTAGACTTCAGAGATAATGAACTGTTCCCCAGGTGCTGAGAAATGATAGGAAATAAGAGAAGCAAAGGATGTGAATAATGTAAACTCACACTTATTGCCTGCTAGCTGGTATTATTTAACTTGGAAGGTCAGCTTCATAATTCCACTAGAGCCTGTAGTTGCTGAGACAAAGAGAAGTTAGAAGTGAAATGTCTGGTGTAGTGGAAAACAGTAGGGCTTTAGAACCAGGCAGATTTGAATTTGAATTGCAGACTTCCTGAAAGCCCTGCATCTCAGTTTCTCCCGTATTTAAGAGATAACCTCTACCTTCCAGGATTGTTTTACCAGCATCTTGTGTTTGTCATTTATTGACCTTGTGGTAATTCTTTGTTGTTATAGATTAAAAACAATGCGTGTGAAGTGTGAGTGTGGGACCTGGCAAAACCTCATTTGTTAGCAGCTGCTAGACAATAAAGGACACCAGAAAGCTGACTTTTTTCTGTGAAATGAGAAATGATAAGCCACTTTACAGAAAGGAAGTTATTTCCTTTTTTAAATTAACAGTGATATGAAAAAAGAAAATCTTTTGTAGATACCTATTCTTCCAGAAATTATGTGAAAATTAGTTTTTAACAAAATCCTGGAGATATTTATCCTTTCTATACCAAGAAGTAGTTTGCTGTGTCTGTAAGGAACCCACAACAGCAATAAATTAGTTAAGTCTTAAGCATGGATTAGAGGAAATGCCAATATTCTATGTATCTCTTTAGAAACGTTTTGCTTGATTTCCTAGTATCAAGTAGACTCACTGTTGAGTTTTCATTTTGGCTTCAGTGAATTTGCATGTGCGTGAGTGTGTGTGTGTGTGGGGGGGGTTTATTTATTGCCTAAAGAGTTAACTCTGTTGTCTTTAAATTTTAAGCAAATGAATTAAACATTTGTTCTCTTTTTTGAGGTGGCGATAAAGGTTAATTGTGTTCAATTTAACTCTCAGGGCCCTCAATTGTCCCTTGTCTGTGTCAGTGGCCTTTAATAGGAATAAAGGTTCTCTTCTTTGTTCTAAACAATTAAGAATTGACTACATAAAAGCTTGTAATATACATTCACCACATGAATCTACTCATTAACATTAACGATGGCTCTTTCTGTCATTGCCAGGGAGGGACTGTCAGCAGCCTGCTCAGAAGTTCTAACTCTCTGGAGAAATGGAGCAGGGTACAGGACAGAAGAGCAGGGCATGGGGGATGCTAACAGGGAATTCCGAACTCTGTTAAGAACAGAGCCAAGGGAACTAGGGAGCGGGGAGTTCTAAGGAGGGACTGATGGAATTGTCGAGGAACGGGGATGCCATGCAAGGGGAAAACTAGGTAATTCGTTAGACTGGGCAATACAGTTTTATTTATGCCTTTTACAATAACAACTTGAGGCTCTTCATCTTCCCACTTTCTCTAGGTTATCACATTCATCCATTCTCGTGCTCTTAGCTACTGTACTGAAGACACAAATCTATTTTGCCTGCTCAGCCCTATCTCTCAGTCTTCAGATTTATATGTGCTTTCTGGATTTTCTTGAATATTCACACTCAACAAGTCTACTTTCCTCCCTTTAAAACCCTTCCGTTCTATATTCTGTCTCAGTTGGTGACTCTCCTTTCAGTAGCAATAGCAGGACCCTGTCATTCTTTCCCTCCTTATTTACCTTCCACCTCAAGTCAACAGCAGTCATGTCAATTTTGCTACCAAATATTTCTTAAATCTAATCTCACCTCTCCACCCTGTAAACAGAGCCCTCAGCATCTCTTACTGGACTAATGGAACACTCTCCTTATTGATAGGCCTGAAGCCTGCTCTTTTTTGCCCCAATTTATTCTTCACACAGCCAACAGTGATATATCCAAATGTAAATATGACCAGTCCACAGCATAGACTAAGACTGTTCCCTGTTTCCTCTTTAACTTACAGAACAAAACCACGCAACTGAGCTTATCATGCTACTGTGAGGCATTGTCTGGCTACAGCTGACCTTGCCAGCCTCTCACCTTTGCTCTCATGTGAAGTGTCCCTCAAACACAAAACCCTTTCTTGCCTCTAAGCTCTTTCTTCTGCCTCATAGGTCCCCTTAAGAGTCACCTCACTTGTCACCTCCTCCCACAACCGTCATTCCTCACTCACTGGCAATTATTTAACTCTCCCCTGTGTCTCCATATTACCACGTGTATAGTTCTGCAGTGGCACTTACCAAACCTAAGGTAATTGTTCGTTCAATACACATTTGTTGAATACCTACTGGACTCTAAGGAAATAGGGTTGAGGAAGAAAGGCATCAGGATATGGGACTATGTCTATTTAGTCTTTGTTTCAACAGGAAACACAATGTTTGGTTCGCAGTTAGGGTCTCACTAAATATTTGTTGCATAATTAATTGGAATATGATTTTGTAAAAGTGGATTGTAGAACTGCATACACAAGATTATATGAAACCACAGTAGAGAGACAACCAATCATGCTTTGCTGGGATGCGGGGTCGGGGGGTGGGGGTGGGGGTCAGGGAATTATGCTGGGCAGAAGTGCATTGTTAGAGGTAATACTAGAACACAATCCAACTGGGCTTTTGGAATGCTAAATTGAGCCTTAGAGAAAATGTATGAACTTGCTCAACAGCAGGTGGCTAGTTAGGGTAGAATCAGAATTCAAATCTAGGTGTGTTTGATTCCAAAGTTTATAACTTTTCTACCATGACTACAAGTGGAAAAGAGACTCCAGCTATACTATAAGCCATCTTTTGTTTGATTTACTGATTGGCAGGGCTATCCAGCACAAGTTGGATTTTTAGTTACCTGTAACTGATCAAAACATAAATAGAAAAAAACCTTGCTATCTATATAGGAATGTCTAAATTAATGCCATTCAACCCAATTGCTCACAAACCATATTGATTACTCTCTCTATAGATAAAGCCAAGACTTTTATAAATGTCAATTAGCTAGGTTTTTTTTTTTTTTTACCAACTACTAGTTACTAAAAAGGCAACAAAAGAAACCCCCAAGGTATACCTGTGGGCACACGAGCAACACCAAAACATACGTGCATATGCATGCCATTGCATCACTTGTCTTAAATATTATAGAGATACCAGGAATTTGCCCCAAATGCTTAGCAGCAAGTTCAAAATTAAGAACATTTAAAGTGCTGCTTTTGGGGGCACCTGGGTGGTTCAGTCGGTTAAGCCTCTGATTGTTGATTTCAGTTCAGGTCATGATCCCATGGTTCATGAGACTGAGCACTGCATCAGGCTCTGTGCTGACAGTGTGGAGCCTGCTTGGGATTCTCTCTCTCCCTCTCTCTATGTCCCTCCACTGTTCATGCATGTTCTTGCTCTGTCTCAAAATACATACACACATACATACATACATACATACATACATACATACATATTTTTTAAAAATAAAAAAGTGCTGCTTTTATATTCAGCTTTTACTTTTTTTCTATTTCTTTTTTGGTATTACTAGCTTGCTACCATCAAGTGAAGTAATTATGTATATGTGAGTTTAAAAACATTTTTATTTGAAAACTTCCAAACTCATGTTTTTATCAAGTAGAATGGTTATGGCAAGGTTGCTGTGCCTTGTATATTCAAACTGACAGCTGTTACTCCAATAAAATAGATATATCTCCTTCCTTCTAAGACGATGACAAATGCTAGAATAACCTTGCTGTTCTAAAGGAAGAAATGATTCAACAACACCCTTGTACAAATTGTTGCTGAAAAAGATCTATATTTTAAAAACAACAGCAGTGATGTTTATTGTTTTCTGGGATAAAATGTTTAGGTATTTCTTGTAGTTGTCATCTTTATGTGAGGGAGAAAAGAGCTCTTCTCTGCAGCACATTCAGTATTACTAAAATGCCCTAGAAGGGTTTTTAAGTGCCCCCTTTACCTAGAGCTGCAGTCTTATTTCATGCATCAGCACTGCCAAGCCCACACCTCCTACATCAACCTATCACTCCACTGCTGCCGGGGATCTTAATGTTTCTTGTACCCCAAAACCCTCCCTTCCTTGACTGCCTCAAATCAAGTCTGAAGGATTTCTCCTCCCAGTGTGTCTGCCTCCTCACCCTTCCTGACAGTGCCTTAGCTAAGACTCTTGTTGTTTTTAGCCCAGCTATTTTCTGACCACCCACCTGTCGGCTTCTGGTCACAGGTGCCAGTTGTTTCTCAAAAAACAAAAAAGAAAAAACCTAAGTCAGTCACTTCCCCCAATTATGAACACTTAAGGAGTGAATATTAATGGATGGGAACAGTATAGAACAGTTTGAAAGGCACGTGAATCCACACATCCCAATTCTCTAGGTTAAAAGCAAGGTCTAGAAGTGTTTCTTTGGAAATAAAATGCACTTTGCAAAGGCCTCTTTTTATTATAGTATTTATTTCATTGCATTATATTTTTTTTTCTGTATTTATAACCACTAGCTGACTGTATACTTGAGGAAGGGGATATTTTGTTATTTATCTTTGGGTCCTGTCACTGTGTCTGTTACTGAGTAGATGTTCAAGGGTGCTCCCTGAGTGCAAGCAGTCAGGAAGGAAGGGAAATGAGAAAAAGGGCAGAAGTAAGGAAGAAATGGAAGGAGGGAAGGAAAAGAAAAGGGAAGGGAGAGAGGAAGGAAAAAAAACAAGCAAATGAACATCATAATTAGAAGCTTACAATTTCATTTTTTTACTCTATTATTTTTGAGTTGGCTTTTTCTAACTAAAAATAATTAACATTTGTATTAAACTAAAGAATCTTCAAATTGTTATTATAATGTGCATAAAATTATTATTTTTTAAACAGCTTTCAAAAGAACTTGGAAACACCATACTGCTTGAACACTTTTAAAGGGGTTCAAAAGAAGAACATCTAAGAAACCAGCCATTCAGCAATGCCAACTCATCAGACAGTCATTTTCCCTGTTGGAATCCCCTTGTGCCAACACATGGCATTAATAAACCTCTCATTGAATATTTATAATCTTATACGATACTTTTCTGGAAAAGTGTTTATTTTTTAATTCACAAGCAACTAATATTTTTTGTTTGTGGTGGAAAAATAAACATCTTATATCTTAGTTTTTCTAAGGAACTGTTTTGAGATATAGTCATTCACATTCATGACATTTTTATTGTGCCCTTAATTTTCCAAGTCTGAGTCTAAAGGTGGTAATAAAATGTTAATCCAAGTTATCACAGCTTGCATTTGTATAGCACCTCAGGGTTAGCAAAGTGCTATAACATATACTCACATTTACTCTAATTTAGGTCCTTGCTGTTAAATATAGTCCCTGAATCTGAGTTTTCTTCCCTAATCTTCCTGGGACCATAATGAAGGGTTCAAGGTTCCCACTGTCTTATTCACTCTCCCCTCTTAGGCAGCTGCCAACTTCTGTCAGTTGTCACTGTTATCTTTCCAAAACACAGATCTGATGGCGCAGAGGGAGCAGCGTGCTGCAGTAGAAATGGTTTTATAGCAGACAGAACCGAATTTGAATGGTGGCTCTGACACTTCTCAGGTGTCTGATACTGTAAAAGTTAACCTCCCCAGTTCTCTCATCTGCAAAGTAGGGATAATAATACCTTCCTTGCAACATTGTTGTAAGAAATAGAGACGATATATTTTAAAATCTAACTTAGTGGCTTGCACCTATATAATAGACACTCGGGAAATGGCGCCAGGACTATCTTGTTATTTACCATTCCCCTGTATTAGAATATTCATGAAAGAACAATGGTTTACTGAGAAAGTACAGTGTGTCAAGCATGGCATGATACCCTGCAGATGCTGCAGGAACTACAGAAACTTACAGTCTAACAATCTCCAAATAGTGACATCCAGGCTTCAATAGGGATAAATATCGAATTTTGTGAGTGTACACGAGTAGAGCCAAGTAAACTGATATTAAGCTGTGACCTGAAAGACTGGAGGGCCTCATCTTGGAGATGGGGTAGAAGGGAGGTGGGATAGGGTGGAATGGAGAAAAGCTTCAGCTGAAGACCTGGCTTTGCAAAGACAAGGCAGAGTGAAGTGGGTACAGAAACTGGAGCTGCTGAGTGTGGCAGGAGATATGGTAATGCAGGCCAGTAGAAGGGAAGGTGTAAGGAAGAGATGGGACAGGGGAATGACAAGATGAGAAACAGGAGAGGTGAAAGGCATCGAAAGCCACATTGAGGAATTTGGGCTCTGCTCAGAAGAGAGTAGAAAGACAATGAAAACATAAGCAGGGATGGACCTGATTACATCTGCTTTTCCAGAAGTAACATGTTATGACCTACTACAAGGGTTCTTAGCCTGCTCCACAGATCCAAGCATGGGCTTCTGGTGGTTTGCAAGTTCTTGAAATGGGCGGCAAATATGCATGTTTGTGCATGTGTGTGCGTGCGTGTGTGTGTTTCTGGAGATAGCAACTGTAAAGTTGACACAAATGATTAAAGATTACCATCCAAGCGCTTCCTGTAGGATAAAGCCTAGGCTCTTAGACCCTCTCACATTCTGGCTAAAACCTTCATTTCCTGTTGCCTTCCACAAAACTTAGATGGTCGCCACTTTTTTTTTCTTTCCACCATTCCTAATATGTCTCTGAGCCTTTCCTCCTAGTACAGCTTTCTAGACTGCTCTGCTTTTCCCAGTCTATCTCCACCTCCCCAGCCCACCTTCTGCTCACAGAACTATCCCTCTCTTAAAGTTGGATGAAATGTTTCTACCTTCTTGAGGCATTCTCTGGTATTTTTCCCCTGCTATTCTCTAGCACAAGACAAAGTCACAGTCATAGATTTCTGAAGATCCAGCTGTACTAAGAGATAGACAAATAGACCAATGTACTAGAAATAGAAAGTCCAGAGACTAACTCATACTTACGTGGAAATCAGATATACAACAGAACTTATCTTGTAAATTGGTGGAGAAATAATGGACTGTTTTAAAAATGGTGCTAGAATAACTGATCATCTATAAAGGGAAAAGAATGGACCTTACTTCACATCCTTCTCAAAAATAAATTCCAAATGAGTCAAGTCAAAGTATTAAAGCTTTTAGAAGAAAAGAAAATAGGAGACCATCTGTACATATTAAAACTGAGGGGTAAATTTGACTACTGTAAATGACTTTTTATCAAAAGATACCATAAAAAGAATGGGAAGAGGAGCCATGTATTGAAAGAACTGGCAAAGAATTAGTATCCAGAATATGTGATGGAACTCTTTCAAATGAATAAAACAAGAAAAATATGTTCCATTTTATTAGTTATTAGGTAAAATGTATTACCATTGTTTATCCCACAGATTGGGAAAAATTATATAGTCTTTTGAAAATACCAAATTTCAGAAATAGTATGAAGAAACAAGAATTCTTATCCTTGGAGCACCTGGGTGGCTAAGTCAGTTAAGCATCTGACTCTTGGTTTCAGATCAGGTCATGATCCATTGGTTCATGAGATTGAGCCCCATGTAGGGCTCTGTGCTGACAGAGAATCTGCTTGAGATTCTCTGTCTCCCTCTCTCTCTTCCCCTAACCCGCCTGTGCAGTCTCTTGTGATCTCTCTCTCTCCCTTTCTCTCAAAATAAATAAATATTTTTTTTAAAAAAATTCTTATCCTTGTTTGTGAGAATTTAAATTGTTACAGCTACATTGGAAAAAAATTTCTATAACTTAGCAAATTTGAGCATATGTCTACCTCCTTAGAGAAATGTCTGTATATGTGCACTAGCAGACATGTATAAGAATATTCTTAGCAGTATTGCTTTATATTAGGAAAAAAAAGGAAAAAAAGACAAAAGTCTGTCAATAATAGAATATATAAGAAAATTGTGTTATATGAAGTGCAAAGTAGTAACAGTGAATCAATAGATTATATACATCAACATGGAATAATTTTGATAATATTGAGTGAAAGCAAGTTGCAGAAGAAACCATGCAGTATTATTCCAGTTAATATAAGTGGACTAATCTTAACAATATGTATTTTAGGATTAGTAGACTTGTGGTAAAAGTACAAATAAAAGTGAGCAAATGAGTAAAATAAAATTCCAGAAACTGGTTGCCTCAAGATGGGTCAGGTAGGAAACAAAGGACATGACTGGGAGGGGCAGAAAGTAGCTTTTTAAACTGGATTGAGGAATATGGGTTTTTGTTGTATCATCATAATTTTTATTTTTAATTTTTTAATACTTATTTATTTTTAAGAGAGAGGAAGAGACAGAGCATGAGTAGGGGAGGGGCAGAGAGAGAGGGAGGCACAGAATCCAAAGCAGGCTCCAGTCTCTGAGATGTCAGCACAGAGCCTGATGTGGGGCTCGAACTCATGAACAGTGAGATCATGACCTGAGCTGAAGTCAGATGCTTAACTGACTGAGCCACCCAAGTATGCCTATCATCATAATTTTTAAAAGAACATACAGATTATATAAACTCTTGTATATGCACATTTCACAATAAAAAACTTACAAAGAGAAAAGGAATCATAAAGATACATATAATGGCCCAGAAAAGACATGGTTCCTTTGCTTAAGGGACTCTTCTTTATTTTTGTTTTTTTCTATATTATGTTACCATTTTTCTCTCTTTTTAAGCTGCATACTTAACTCATTCATTTCAGCCTTCTATTTTTCCTAATGTAAGCTTTGAAGGCAACAAATCACTCCCAATTTCTCGAGCTATCTCCTGCCATTCTTACCACACGTTTTATTATCACTTACTTATATTTTGTAATGTCCAATATGATTTCTCCTCTGACTCAAGAGTTCCTAAATTTAAATTTTTACAAAACTTTTAAAGTTATCTTTTGGTTAATAATGTATAACTTGAATTATGTTCCAAGAATTTGGTCTTTTTATTACAAGTTCTTTGAAGTTTGTTGAGAATTTCTTTACATCTGGTACATGGTTGATTACAAGTTTTTCATATGCACCTTTAAAAACATTTATTTAATGTTTGTTTGTTTGTTTATTTATTTATTTATTTATTTATTTAGAGAGACAGAAAGAGTGTAAGCAGGGCAGGGACAGAGAAAGGAGACACAGAATCCAAAGCAGAGTCCAGGCTGTGAGCTGTCAGCATAGAGCCCAAAGCCCAGTTTGAACCCACGAACCATGAGATCATGACCTGAGCTGAAGTCAGATGCTCAACTGACTGAGCCACCCAGGTGCCCCTCATATGCACTTAAAAAAAAAATTACTATGTAATGGTTGAGTTCAGTGTTCTCTATGTGTCCACTAGTTCAATCTAGTGGCCATCAATTCTATATCTTTTCTTTTCTTTTTGTTTATTTATTTTTTATTTATTTTTATTTTTAATATAATTTATTGTCAAATTGCTTACATACAACACCCAGTGCTCATCCCAACAATGGCCCTCCTCAATGCCCATCACCCATTTTCCCTGTCTTTTGATTTGCCTCCATCCCTCTCTGTTTGTAACGAGTTTTTCCCTTCCCTTCTCCTATGGTCTTCTGTTAAATTTCTCAAGATCCACACATGAGTGAAAACATACAGTATCTGTCCTTCTCTGACTGACTTATTTCACTCAGCATAATACCTTCCAGTTCTATCCATCTTGCTGCAAATGGCATGATTTCATTCTTTCTTGTTGCCAAGTAGTATTCCATTGTATATATAAACCACATCTTCTTTATCCATTCATCAATTAATGGACATTTAGGCTCTTTCCATAATTCGGCTATTGTTTAAAGCACTGCTATAAACATTGAAGTACATGTGCCTCTATGTATTAGCACTCCTGTATCCCTTGGGTAAATTCCTAGTAGTGCTATTGCTAGGTCATAGGGTAGTTCTATTTTTAATTTTTTGAGGAACCTCCACACCGTTTTCCAGAGTGGCTGTACCAGTTTGCATTCCCAACAACAGTGCAAGAGGGTTCCCATTGCTCCACATCCTTGCCAGCATCTGTAGTTTCCTGATTTGTTCATTTTAGCCACTCTGACCAGTGTGAGGTGGTATCTCAGTGTGGCTTTGATTTGTATTTCCCTGATGAAGAGTGACATTGAGCATCTTTTCATGTGTCTGTTGGCCACCTGGATGTCTTCTTTAGAGACATGTCTATTCATGTCTTTTGCCCATTTCTTCACTGGATTATTTGTTTTTCAGGTGTTGAGTTTGGTAAGTTCTTTATAGATTTTGGATACTAACCAAAATTGACTAACCTTTATCCAATATGTCATTTACAAATATCTTTTCCCATTCAATCAGTTGCCTTTTAGTTTTGTTGATTGTTTCCTTTGCAGCACAGAACTTTTTATCTTGATGAGGTCCCAATAGTTCAATTTTGCTTTTAATTCCCTTGCCTTTGGAGATGTGTCAAGCAAGAAATTGCTGTGGCTGAGGTCAAAGAGGTTGTTGTCTGCTTTCTCCTCTAGGGTTTTGATGGTTTCCCTGTCTCACATTTAGGCCTTTCATTCATTTTGAGTTTATGTTTGGGTATGGTGTAAGAAAGTGGTCTAGTTTCATTCTTTGGCATGTTGCTGTCCAGTTCTCCCACCACCATTTGATAAAGAGACTTTTTTTTTCCATTGGATGATTTTTCCTGCTTTGTCAAAGATTAGTTGGCCAGACATTTGTGGGTCCAATTCTGGGTTCTCTATTCTATTCCATTGGTCTATGTGTCTGTTTTTGTACCAGTACCATACTGTATTGATGATTACAGCTTTGTAGTAGAGGCTAAAGTCTGGGATTGTGATACCTCCCACCTTGGTTTTCTTCTTCAATATTACTTTGGCTATTTGGGGTCTTTTGTGGTTCCATACAAATTTTAGGATTCTTTGTTCTAGCTTTGAGAAGAATGCCGGTGATATTTTGATTGGGATTGCATTGAAACAAATGAAAATGAAAACACAACAATCCAACCCCTTTGGGATGCAGCAAAGGCAGTACTAAGAGGAAAATACATTGCAATCCAGGCCTGTCTCAAGAAACAAGAAAAATTCCAAATACAAAATCTAACAGCATACCTAAAGGAACTAGAAGCAGAACAACAAAGAAACCCCAAACCCAGCAGAAAAAGAGAAATAAGAAACATCAGAGCAGAAATAAATAATATAGAATCCAAACTAAAAAACAGTAGAACAGATCAATGAAACAGAGTTGGTTTTTTGAAAAAAATGAACAAAATTGGTGAATTCATAGCCAGACTTCTCAAAAAGAAAAGAGGGAGGACTTAAATAGGTATAATCATGAATGAAAATGGCTTTATCACAACCAATCCCTCAGAAATATAAGCAATTATCAGAAAATACTGTGAAAAATTATATGCCAACAAACTGGACAACCTGGAAGAAATGAACAAATTTCTAGACACCTACACACTACCAAAACTCAAATGGGAAGAATTAGAAAATTTAAGCAGACCTAAAGCTAGTGAAGAAATTGAATCATTTATCAAAAATCTCTCAGGAAATAAGAGTCCTGGACCAGATGGCTTCCCTGGGGAATTCTGCAAGACATTTAAACAGAGTTAAATACCTATCCTTCTCAGGCTGTTCTTTTTGTCTGTTTTCAATAAATTTTTGAGAGATATTTGTTAAAATACCCTGTTATCATGTTACCTCCATGTAGGCAAGTTAAACTTTTCTTCAAATATTTTCAAGGTAATGATAGTAGGTGCATACAAGTTTAGAGTTATATATTCCTCATGAGCTGGTATTTATTAGCAGATGGCCACTCTCTCTCTAGTAATACATTTTGCTTCAAATCATTATTGTTGCATAAACTTTCTTTTGATTAATTATGCCAGTTTTATTATTTTTCCATCAAGTTTTCAGTGGATCACTAGTAATAAGATATAGCTTGATTTCTTTTAAATGTTTATTTATGTATTTTGAGAGAGTGTGTGAACAGAGCTGGGGAGGGGCAGAGAGACAGAATCCCATGCAGGCTCTGTGCTGCTAGCACAGAGCTGAATGCAGGGCTCGATCCCATGAACTATAAGATCATGACCTGAGCCAAAATCAAGAGTTGGATACTTAATGACTGAGCCACCCAGGTGCCCCTCACTTGAGTATTTTTAATATTAATATACATGATAGTTTTTGTTTTTAATTGGAGAAACTCATCCATATTTATTGAAGGCTACTCTGGGTATATTTTCATTAATATATTCCGTACTAGTCTTCATTTTTATCTATATTGCTTCTGTTAAGTATTTACTTGTTTTCCATTATATTTACTAAATACATATGTTTTATTTTTATCTTATTCCATTTATCTTGCTTCTACCCTGTAGGAAATTATGCACCTTATTAATATTGCTTTAGTTGTTACCCTAGAAATTTTTTAGTTACTGTAGAAATTAACTTAAAGTTAATCAGTATCTTTAACCTCCTCATAAAGCAAATATCTGAGACTTTTTTAATCAGATTATCTTTCCCCTGATACATATACTTTTCTTCTTCAGAATTTTAGTTCTATGTAGATTTTTCCAGCTTTATTGAGCTATTAGTGACATGAAACATATATAAATTTAAGGTATAGAGTGTGATGATTAAATACATGTATATATTACAAAATAATTACCACAATAAGATGTTAAGTTATCAGTAAGTTACCACATCTCCATCCCTTCACATAATTATGATTTGTGTGTATGTGTGTGTGTGTAATAACATTTAAGATCCACCTTCTTTAAAACTTTCAACTATATAATATAGTATTGATAATTATAGTCACCATGCTGTTCATTAGATCTCCAGATCTTATTTATCTTATAGCTTGGAATTTATAACCTTTAACCAATATCTTCCCAATTTTCCCATCCCACAGTCCCTGACAACCACCATTCTACTTTCTGTTCCTATGAGTTCAAATTTTTTAGATTCTGCACATAATTGAGATCATACAGTATTTGGCTTTCTCTCTCTGATTTCTTTCACCTAGCATAAAGCCATCAAGATCCATCCATGTTTTCACAAAAGGCAGGATATCCTTCTGTTTATGGTTGCATAGCGTTCCCGGAGATACACACACACACACACACACACACACACACACACACACACATATATCACCTTCTTTTTTATAAGTTTATGTATTTATTTTGAAAGAGAGAGGGAGAGAGGCAGAAGCAGAGGGAGAGAGAGAATCCCACCCAGGGTCTGCACTGTCAGTGCAGAGTCTAATGTGGGGCTCGAACTCATGAACCATGAGATCATGACTTGAGCTGAAATTGAGAGCCGGACATTTAAACAACTGAACCACCCATGCACCCCACACCACACCTTCTTTTTTCCTTCATCTGTTGATGGACACAGGTTATTTCTATGTCTTGGTATTGTGCATATGCTGCAATGAATATGGAGGTGGAGATACCTCTTTGAAGTAAGTGTTTTCATTTCCTTTGTGTATATACCCAGAAGTGGGATTGCTGAATCATGTAGTAGTTCTATTTTTAATTTCCTGAGGAAACTCCATACTGTTTTTAATGGTGGCTGCAGGAGTTTACATTTCTACCAAAAGAGCACAAAGGTCCCCTTTTCTCCACAGCCTTGCCAATAGTTGTTTCTTGTCTTTTTGGTAATAGCCATTCTAACAGGTAGGAGGTGATGTGTCATTGTGGTTTTGATTTACATTTCCCTGATGATTAGCGATGTCAAGCATATTTTCATGTGCCTGTTGACCATTTGTATGTCTGCTTTGGAAAAGTCCTTTGCCCATTTTTTGATAAGATCATTTTGTTTTTTGTTCTGTTTTGTTTTAGTATTGAGTCATATGATTTCCTTATACATTATGGATATTAACCCCTTATTTGATAAATGGTTTAAAAATATTTTCTCTTATTCCATAGGTTACCTTTTTATTTTGCTGATCATTTCTTTTGGTGTGCACAAACTTTTTAGTTTGATGTAGTCTCACTTGTTTATTTGTGCTTTTGTTGTTTGGGTTTTGATGTCACATCCCCAAAATCTTTGCTAAAACCAATGTCAAAGAGCTTTTTACCTATATTTTCTTTTAGTAGTCCTACAGTTTCACATTTTACATTTAAGTATTTAACTCATTTTGAATTAATTTATGTAAGTGATATAAGATAGGTGTCTGATTTCATTTTTTCCCATGTGGTTATCCAGTTTTCCCATCACTATTTACTGAAGAGACTATCCTTTCATTTATTGGCTACCTTGTCAAAAATTAGTTGAATGTATATAAGTAGGTTTATTTCTGGGCTCTCAATTCTATTCCATTGATCTATATGTCGGTTTTTATGCCACTACCAAACTGTTTTCAGTTACATTTATGTATGTATGTATGTATGTACGTATGTATGTATGTATTTACCTATCTCTTTACTTTGAGAGAGAGAGAGAAAAAAAAGGCATATGGACAAGCTGGGGAGGGGAAGAGTAGGTGAAAGAGAATCCCAAGTAGGCTCTGCACTATTAGTGCCTGATGCAGGGCTCTATCCCATAAACCTTGAGATCATGACCTGAGCCAAGATCAAGAGTTGGACACCTAACTGACTGATCCACACAGGTGCCCCCTTATATTGATGTTTTAAACCTTAATTAAAAATTTTGCCATTTTTATTTTTATATAGCCAATGCTTCTTTAGATTTAACCAACTGTGTATTTTAAATTTTTAAAAATGTTAATGCTATTACTTCTTGTAGCTGAGACCTCTCTGCTAGAGTCATTTGCCTTATTCCTAAAAGATACTCTTTGACGGTTGTTTTGGTGAAAGTGTCTTGGTAGTAAACTCAGTTTGTCTTTGTCTAAAAATGTTGTCATGTTGTCCTTTTCCTAAAAAGTAGCTGTAAATACTATATTACTTACTCTTAGTATTTTAGTAATAACATCTAATGAATCATTGCTTTAATTGGTAAATCTTCTGTCTTTCTCTTTCTCAATCTTTAGAAGGTAATCTTTCCTCTTTGGTAATTTTTAAGATCTACTGCCTTTGATACTCTGCAGATTCATATAAGTTTACATATAGTTATTTTTGATTTATCTTATTTAGAATTTGTTGAGCTTCCTCAGCCTGAAGATGAGGGTCTCTCAACAATTCTGGAATTCCTTAAGAACCTCATCCTCTTTTTCTCTACTAAATTTTATGTACATTTCAAAAAGCTCTTCTTACTGTGTTCTTCATGCCATCTAACCAGTCTTTTCTATTTTCTATCTCCTTGTCTTTCATTCAGTTCATTTCTTCTTACATCTAGTTCACAATTACTTTCTCCAGCCATGTTTATTCTTCTGTTCTGTGAGCTCTTTTTGATAATGTCCTGTTTTATCATCATGCTTTCTTTCAAATCATACTTTTATTTCTGTGTATAAATTGCATTTTGTGTTTTATAATTCTAATATTTGCATTATTTAGAGGCAAGATTATTTTTCTGTAGTATCTCATTCAGTTGATTATTTAATTATATATTTAGTGATTTTTTTTTAATGATCCCATGTTTCTTGGAACTTTATCTGTGGGAATTCATTGAGGCCTGAATTTAAAGTACATTCCTTCAGAGGAGACTTGTATTTACTTTTACCAGTAATTTGGGGGCAGTAGTAATCTAGACCACCTGTAACTCTGGATTGGGTTTTAAGGAGATTTATAGATACTGTAAATTCCACACCCTAACTCACTGGAAGATAGGCTGTGGTTGGAAATCCCTAGAAGGCTAATTTTTGTTTTTCTTTCTGTGTCTTTTTTATTTCTTCCTTTCCTTTTCTTTTTCCCTACCTTTTTCCTTTCCTTTCCTCCCTCCTTCCATTCCTTTTTTGTACCAGTTTTCCTTCTTTCCCTTCCTTTCCTTAGTTGTTTCTTTTTTTTTACCTTTCCAATTTTTTTCTTTCCCTCCTGTCTCTTCCTTTCCTTTCCTTCCCTTCCTTCCATCATTCCTGTCTCCCTCAATCCCTCCCCTCCCCCTTCCTCTCTCTCTTTCTCTCCCTTTCATTTCTTCTTTCTTTCTCTTTCTTTCTTTCTTTCTTTCTTTCTTTCTTTCTTTCTTTCTTTCTTATTCTTTTCTTTCTTTCTTCTCACTTCACTCAGAGCCAAACTGAAAAAAAGCATGCATTCCCCACCAACCCTCTTTGCAGGACTGTTTTTTCTAGTTCATTCACCCTTAGGAGATCCCAGCTCTAACTGGTGTGGTCTGTAAGCCAAGCTCCCACTCTGTTCAGATCCCAAGCAGTTTTCCATCCTTCTATTTACAAAAACAAAACAAAACAAAACAAAATAAAACAAAACAAAAAACACCTCAGCCTTCAGGCACCAGAGACCAACAGATATCACTGGAGCAAAAGTTAAATGTAGACCTATTTAACTCTATGCATTATAATTTTCTTTGTTATTCTGGAAATTGAGGAATTCTTGTACTTTACAGCCAGAATTTAGTTGTGTGTGTGTGTGTGTGTGTGTGTGTGTGTGTGTGTAGCTCTGCTTCACTACAATGTTTTTCTTTGAATAGTTAGTCCACCATACTGTTAAAAACAGAAATTGACAGTATCACTTCATGTCTTTATTTTCAGTGCTAAACATAGACCATAGCATATGATAGGTATTCACTAAATGTATTTGAAATGCATGTAAATGTTGTAGATTCAGAGCATCCACTCAAAGATCCAAGTCTCCTCATGCTTTGAAACTAATTATCTGAAACTAGTTTCAGTTACACAGTCTTTGAGTGGGAATATCTTTAAATGCTATAGAAAGTCCCATTATTATTCCTCTTTAGCCTTCATCTGGCTAACTTGTGCTGTCTCTTGGGTGATCCATTTTCTCATCACCCCGTCCAGGTGTACTCTCATGAGTCAACCCCACCACTATCATCAACATAATTTGGTGCAGATATTCTCCTTTTGTGTTTTCATCACACCTGATATTTATCTTGACAGACTTTTTATTCACATTGTATCTAATTTATTGTTTAAATATTAAATTGTAAGTAATCTGATCACAGTTGCTGTGTCTTACTCACTTTGTGACCCTTTCACTTAGCATAGTATGTAGTTTGTAACAAGTATCAGTTAATGGCTTTCCATGAATAAATGAATATTATGCCTTTTAGAATATACATTTTTGGCTCCAAATATGTTTTATCTCAACACTCAGACCTTTATCTTTTGTATCAGCTCTCTTAAAAAATATCTAACCATTGGGGCTCCTGGGTGGCTCAGTCAGTTGAGCATCCCACTTTGGCTCAGGTCATGTTATTACAGTCCATGAGTTTGAGCCCCACGTTGGGCTCTGTGCTAATAGCTCAGAGCCTGGAGCCTGCTTTGGATTCTGTGTCTCCCTCTCTCTCTGCCCCTTCTCCAATGTCTGTCTGTCTGTCTCTCTCTCAAAAATAAATAAACACTGGGGCGCCTGGGTGGCGCAGTCGGTTAAGCGTCCGACTTCAGCCAGGTCACGATCTCGCGGTCTGTGAGTTCGAGCCCCGCGTCGGGCTCTGGGCTGATGGCTCAGAGCCTGGAGCCTGTTTCCGATTCTGTGTCTCCCTCTCTCTCTGCCCCTCCCCTTTTCATGCTCTGTCTCTCTCTGTCCCAAAAATAAATAAACGTTGGAAAAAAAAAATTAAAAAATAAATAAACATTAAAAAATATTTTTAAAAATCTAACCATTGCTTTCCGGAGTCAGTAGTTTAAATTGTGTACTCTTCTCAAACCAATTTTTGTCAGAGTTAAACTGCTTCATTTAGCCCAAGAACACTTCACTACAAAAATATTCTAAGACTCAAAACAGTTTTATTGTTTTTGAAATGTGAAATATCATTAACAAATGAAAGCCAGGATAACCATTACCATTAACAGGCTTACTCTATTAACTATTAATTATGTTTTCTCTTTTATACTGTATGAAAGAATTACAGCTATTTCATAATCATTATTTCATTTTCATTCAAAGCTTGAATCTTGCAAGAATCACTAAATGCCTTCTTAATTTCTTTGCCAACTTGTAGACATTTTGACTCATGTTCAAAGCTGACTGCTTTGTTCATGAAATTTAGATTCCACTGAGATTGTTTACCTATCTGAAATTTCCAGTTCAGTGAAGTACCACTCTCGGCTGGAATTTGCCACTTTCCTCATTTTTCCCTTGGCTTATCTAAGTGTACTTTCAAAGATATTTATTCAGCATACACTATGTACAAGACACTGTGCTAGCTGCTTTGGCATATACAAAGGTGAAACAAGTTGATATCAAGATGAATTAAACAAGACTCTTGCCTTCAAAGACCTCATCATATAGAAAAGTAAGAAATCAATTACTATATAGGTAAGCCTCTGTATCTGCATATGTAAATACTCAGAATGTCTAACAGTTATCAAGCTCTTACTATGTGCCTAATACTTTTACATTTTCATAAGTTATTCATTTCATTAAATCCAAGGCTATTAATCAATACAATAAGGTATGCCATCATTGTGCCACAAAGAAAGGTACACTCCTTAAAAATTGTAACTTGCTCATGATTGTACAATTCATTACAAATATCAAAGATGTTACTATGTAAAAAAATGCAGTACTTAAAATTGATGAAATATATTAACTCATTTAAATATCTCAACAACCCTTCAAGTTAGGTAATGTTATTTTCCCATTTTTACAAGTTAGGAAATTGATAGAGTTCAGAGATGTTAGGTAACTTGCCTAAGATCACACAGCTAATAACTAGATGCATGGGAATTAAACCCACATCAAGCTGATTCAAAATGCCATGCTTTTAACCTCTATACCAGAGGAGTCTTCAATTCTCCATGTAATAAGGTGTTTAGGAGTTTTTAGAACTATGCTCTGGACATAGATCATTTAAAAGTGAAGAAGAATATAGTGTCCTCTATTAATTATTTTTTTAATTTTATTTTTTTCCAAGTTTTTATTTAAATTCCAGTTAGTTAACATACAGTATAATATTAGTTTCAGGTTTAGAGCTTAACGATGATCACTTTTATACAACACCCTATGCTCATCACAACTACCCTCCATAATAGCCACCACCTATTTAAACCATCCCCCTGCACACCTCCCCTGTAATCATCAGTTTGTTCTCTACAGTTAAGAGTCTGTTTCTTGGTTTGCCTCTCTCTTTTTCCCCCATGTTCATTTGTTTTGTTGCTTATATCCACGTGTGAGTGAAATCATATGGTATTTGTCTCTCTCTGACTTGTTTCACTTAGTATAATAGTCTCTTTGCTCCATCCACATTATTGCAAATGGCAAGATTTAATTTTTTTTATGGTTGAATAATATTGTATTGTATGTATATACCACTTCTTCTTTATCCATTCATCAGTCGATGGACATTTGGGCTTTTTCCATAATTTGATTATTGTTGATAATGTTGCTATAAACACTGGTGTGCATGTATCCCTTCAAATTAGTATTTTTTGTATCCTTTTGGTAAATACCCAGTAGTGCAATTGCTGGGTCATAGGGATAGTTTCATTTTTAACTTTTTTTAAAAAAAATTTTTAATATTTATTTATTTTTGAGAGAGAGAGACAGTGTAAATGGGAGAGGGACAGAGAGTGAAACATAGTATCTGAAGCAAGCTCCAAGTTCTGTTCTGTCAGCACAGAGCCCAACATGGGGTTTGAACTTAAGAACCATGAGATCATGACCTGAGCCAAAGTCAGACACTTAACCAACTGAGCCACCCAGGTGCCCCTGATTTTTAACTTTTTGAGGAACCTCCATACTGTTTTCCAGAGTGGCTGCACCAGTTTGCATTTTTTCACCAACAGTATTAAAGGGTTCCCTTTTCTTCATATCCTCACCAACACCTGTTGTGTCCTATGTTGTTAATTTTAACCATTCTAACAGGTGTGAGGTGATATCTCATTGTTAGTTTTTATTTGTATTTCCCTGATGATGAATGATGAGCATCTTGTCATGTGTCTGTTAGTCATCTGGATGTCTTCTTTGGAAAAATATCTATGTCTTCTGCCCATTTTTTAACTAGATTATTTGGGGTTTTGGTACTGAGTTTTTTAAGTTCTTTACATATTTTAGATTCTAATCCTTTATCATATATGTCATTTGGAAATATCTTCTTCTATTCAGAAGGTTGCCTTTTAATTTTGTTGATTGTTTTTTTTTTGATGAAGTCCCAATATTTATGTTTTCTTTTATCTTCTTTGCCTCAGGAAACATATCTAGTAAGTAGTTGCTATGGCCAGTGTCAAAAAGGTTATTGCCTGTGTTTTCCTCTAGGATTTTAATGGTTTCCTATCTCACACTTAGGTCTTTATCCATTTTGAATTTATTTTTGTGTATGATGTAAGGAAGTAGTCCAGTTTCATTCTTTTGCATGTTGTGCATGTTGCTGTCCAGTTTTGCCAACATCATTTGTTAAAAACTGTCTTCTCTCCGTTATAGAAAATCCAACCCCCACCCCCCCCCCCCCGCAAAATTGCCAGAACTGATACATGAATAAAGTCGCAGGATACAAATTCAGCATACAGAAATCTGTTGCATTTCTATACACCAATAATGAAGCAACAGAAGGAGAAATCAAGGAATAAATCCCATTAACAACTGCAACAAAAACCTAAGACTCTAAAGAATAGACCTAACCAAAGAGGTAAATGATGTATACTCTGAAAACTATAAAATGCTGAAGAAAGAAATTGAAGATGACACAAAGAAATGGAAAAACATGCTGTGCTCACAGATTGGAAGAACAAATATCATTAAAATGTCAATATTATCCAAAGTAATCTACACATTTAATGCAATTCCTATCAAAATACCACCAGCATTTTTCACATAGGTAGAGAAAAATAATCCTAAAATTTTTGTGGAACGACAAAGGACCCCAAATAGCCAAAAAAATCTTAAAAAAGAAAAGCAAAGCTGAAGGCATCACAATTCCAGACTTCAAGCTATATTACAAGGCTGTAGTGATCAAGACAGTATGTTACTGGCATAAAACCAGACATAGATTGATAGAGCAGAATAGAAAACTCAAATTAACCCGCAACTATATGGTCCATTAATCTTCAACAAAACAAGGACCTCTAATTAATTCTTGAGATAAATTGAGAATTGTGGTGATGATGAAACTTGAATTTAAAAAAAAAAAGCTGTTTGAAAATAATTTGTCCGAATTTTGAATAAAATTGTTATAGTAATCAAAGAGTTAGTACATCTTACCAACATCAATCATGAGGCATTTGAATTTCCAAAATCTTTATATGTATAACTAACCACATTGCATGTGGGTGGACCTAATGGTCCTAACAGAATGATAGAGACTGTGCAAAAATTTAAATTAACATCTACCATGAGTATAGACATCTGTGTTTCTATTTTTTAAAGGGATAATTAGTAATTAGTAAAAACAATCCATCAAAGTTTTTTTTGTTTGTTTTTGTCTCTTTGGTTTTTTGTTTTTTTAGGTTTTATAAAAAGAGGTAGTGACACTTCTGTATGGCATTTTGAAATTCTAGCACTATGTTAAGTATTGGAAATAATCTTTATAAGGAGCCAAAAATGACCAACCAAAAGCAAGAAACTGTATGTTTTATCTTAAGGAAAAACCAGTGCAATCTAATTTTTAAAAAACTAATGAATTAAGAAATAACAACCATGTATTACATTGTTTTTGCCTATAAATAACTAATTCCATGAAAGAATAAGCACTAGGTAAATGCTCTGTGGGCCAATTGCATAGTCATGGATACCAGACACTTTATCTGTGGAAACTCAGCAAAATACAATTAGAAGTGTCAAATAGAAAAAAATCTCATTAAGATAATTCTTCCAGAAATGAATAAAAAATTCTGCCCCAACTGTTCATATCTTGAGTAGTCAAAATGAGATTGGCAGAGCTAAAAAACCTAACATTGTTTCCCAAAATATGGTACTGGAAACACCCGCATCAAAATAATCAGATCAGTGGAGTGTATTGTTTAAAAATGCAGATTTTGAGGGGCACCTGGGTAGCTCAGTCGGTTAAGCGTCTGACTTCGGCCTAGGTCATGATCTCACAGTTCATGACTTTGAGCTCCACATGAGGCTCTGTGCTGACAGCTTGGAGCCTGGAGCCTGCTTCGGATTCTGTGTCTCCCTCTCTCTCTCTCTGCTTCTCCCCAGCTCATGCTCACAGCCTGTCTCTGTCAAAAATAAATAAACTTAAAAAAAAATGCAGGGGCGCCTGGGTGGCTCAGTTGGTTATGTGTCCAACTTCAGCTCAGGTCATGATCTGGTCTGTGAGTTCGAGCCCCGCGTTGGGCTCTGTGCTGACAGCTCAGAGCCTAGAGCCTGCTTCAGATTCTGTGTCTTCTTCTGTCTCTGCCCCTCCCCTGCTCATGCTCTGTCTCTCTCTGTCTCAAAAATAAATAAAAACATTAAAAAAATTTTGTTTAATGCAGATTTTGATCCCCATCCCAGACCCATCATGTCAGTACTTCTTTGGGTAAAGCCCAAGAATCCACATTTGAAACAAGCACTTCGATTTACCAGTGATTAAAACCATGCTGGATGTAAGAACCATTGCTTTAACACTTAACTCTTCTCCACGTAGTACTTTGGACTGATGGCAGATATGAACCAATCACTAGTGATTTTTTTAGCTAAATATCAGAAGTTAAATGTTTTGGGGCACGTGGGTGGCTCAGTTGGTTAAGCGTCCAACTTTGGCTCAGGTCGTGATCTTGCGGTTCGTGAGTTCAAGCCCCACTTTGGGCTCCATGTTGACAGCTCAGAGCCTGGAGCCTGCTTCAGATTCTGTGTCTCCCTCTGCCTCTGACCCTCCCCTGCTCACACTCTGTCTCTCAAAAAATGAGTAAACATTAAAAAAAATCTTTTAAATAAAAAAAAAAGAAGTTAAATGTTTTATTTGCTAGATGTTTATGAAGCACTGTGGAGGGACACAGAGAAATATGAGCCCATGTATTCAATTGTATCACAGTACTTGCATGCCAAATAAACATTACTGTCAAACATGGTTAAATGGAAGTAATACGTGGTTGCAGAGAAAGAGAATCGAGGTTACCCTGGCAGCTGTGGGAATAGAAAGGAAGGGACAACTCCAGAACATATTTGAAAGAAAAAAAAAACAATAGGATCAGTGGCAAATTGAACATTAATAGTAAACAGCAGGGGAAGAAACAGAATCCCTTGTGTTTTGAATTTGGATAGCAGAGAATAGTGAGGCACTAACATGGAGATGGAAAATGAAGCATTCTGAAAAGAATTGAGAATATGAGTGTGGAAGAAGGTGAAACTTTTGCAGCTGATCCTTTTATTACCCCATTTATAAAGATGGTGCTTTGAATTTTGTTGCTGAGTTTATGTATGAATGGATTTAACCAAATTGAAATCTAATTAATCATTATTTTTTTTACAGCAATTGTTCAACTGTCAAGCTCTAAGAAAACTAAGTATTCCTGATAATGATCTTTCAAATCTGCCAACCACTATTGCTAGTTTAGTTAATCTTAAAGAACTCGACATCAGTAAAAATGGTAAGATTCTCATCTTATCTCTAAATAAGTTGAATTTTTATATGAAGACATGCTTTGTTTTCTCTTAGCAAATGATATAACACTTTTTATTTGATTTTGTTTTAACTCCAAGTTAATTTTGTTGAAACGTTAAATCTTAAACTATAAATCAAAGACAGAAAACCTCTCTCCCCTCCACTTATTAATATCTCTGGCTCACTCAGGCTTTATCTCCCCTTGTATTCAGATATGTGATTTAATCTTTTGCAGAACATTTTACTATCTTTACACCATTTATTTTCCTCATAATCAGAGCAAAATTTTTTCCTACATGTTCAGTGAGGTGTACCTATTCACTGTACTTGGAATTGAACTCCCAATTTCCCTTACTTTGCTCCATGTTTCCACGTAACACTGACCATCTTCTCAGTATTGTAGAATTCACTTACTTATTATCGTTACTGCCTATCTTTTCCTGCCTCAGATTGTAAATTCTGTTATTAGGCAGGAGGGATTTTTCTGTTTTGGTCACTGATATATCTATCTCAGATGTCTTGAGCAGTGGCTGGGAAATAATAAGTGCTTAGTAGTATTTGTTATATTCTGGCCAAACTCACATGTGTGGTGATGTTGTTAATGCTGATGCTAATGTTGATGTTCATGTTGATGACATTTTCCTTTAAATGTTTGTGGGATTTCCTGTGTTCTCATATATTCATAAATCTTCCAAATTAACTTGGCTCCTTATTTTACTAGAATAAAAGAAAGATTAGTCAAAAGGGTTATGTCCAGGCACTATGAGGATATGAAACATTACCCTCAATCATTAAACAAGTTGGTTAAACTTGTGTGTGTGCATGTATGTGTGTGTGTATGTGTGTGTGTACATGTGCGTGTTGCTTTTTTTTTTTTTCAGGCAGTATGTTTGGTGCCAAAGGAACAGGCGTAAACAAAACAAGTCCCTCCCTTCATGAAGCTTACATTTTAATGGATACATTAGACATTAGACAAGTAATTATGGATGATTAAATAAACAATTAGTGTGAAGATACGTTGGATGTGAAGGGCATGTATACTAGTAGAATAAATCCAGTTGGTGTGGTTACGGAAAGTTACCCTAAGAAATGATACCTAAGCCCAGACAGGACAAATAGAAGTTGTTATTCAGTAGCTGTAAAATTTCATTTATGCTGGATGAGTAAATTATAGAGATCCACTTTACAACATGGTGCTTATAGTTAACAATGTTGTGCAATTCAAAAATTTTTAAGAAGGTAAATCTCATATTGAATGTTGTTGCCACACAAAAAATATGGAGACACAAGGAAACTCTGAGATGTTTTGGATAAATCTATTACCTTGTTTGTGGTGATGTTATCACTGGTATTTGCATATGTCCAAAGTCATTATGTTATATATATATTCAATATGTGCAGTTCTTTGTGTATCAGTTATACATCAATAAAGTGTTTTTTAAAAAAAAGGAAACAAAAAAATAAAGGAAAAACTAACAAGCATACTAAAAAAAAAGAAGAAGCAGCAGCAGCTAGGTAAGACTGGTTTGACATTCTAGGTACATAAGGATCTTAATGTGTCATTAAAGACCACCAGAAAAATCTCTTGATCACATGTAAACATAGCATACCTAAGAAACTCTGGAACATCCCATTTAAAATTAAGATCCTGCTGTTATTATCCACTAGATACACACTCTATTTCCTTTCCCTGTTTCATTTTCTTTATACTATTTATGAGAAACTGACATACTACGTATTTAAATCGTTTATATATTGTCTAGAGTCCCATTTACTAGAATTAAATTCAGTAATGTTCCAATTTTGTTGTTCTAGTCACTGGTATATCTTTATTGCCTAAAACAGTGTGTGGCATACTATAGAAGCTCGATAAATATTATTGATTGAATTCGTGAATGAATGTTCCTTTTGGAACATGGAACACTTGTTGATAGTACCAGTGTGAATTGCTAGTGATTTCAAGTCTATGAGTCTAAGAGTCATGGAGACATTTACAGTGTCACTAGGGAAACAGGACTAACACCTATATATAAATATCATGAGGCTGTACAATGAGATGCTTAAGTATATGGCACAAGTTACAATGATAAATTCTTAGAAAATTAAGACTATTTTATTATTAGGGAATTATTCAATAAAGGCTATGGATTGAGGAAGTGAGAACATTTCATTTGAAGAAAACAGTATGCAAACGGGGACACACACATCTCTCTACACCAACCTGACTTACCACTTGGAGGGTTTTCAGGAAGACAATTCTAAAAGGACCACATGTTGACTTAGAATAGCAACTAAATTTAGATCCATTGAAAGATAACATTACATCTACCTTTATTAAGAATAGATTTATAGGCCACATATTTGTGTGGATTGATATTTTGGTACATATATATTGCTTATATATTTACATATATTAACACATCAAGTTCTATTTTGAAATTACAATTTATGAAAAATATTATATGGACAAATATAATGCATCCCTTGGTCTTCAGTCAGCTTTAGCTGAGTATTCTGAGTAAATAAATATCTATTTATTTTTTAAGAGGATTAGAAAAAAACTTTCCTAAATATAAACATGAAATTCCTAAGAAATATGTTATTTTTATAATTATCTCCTAGTGGCCCTCTTGCATCAAGACATTTTTGTTGCCAGGAAGTGAATTGAGAGTTGTATGTCCTCAATTCAGAAAGAACTCTGTGAGCATCCTTAGAAGTCCTTGTGAATATTATTAGGGACTTTTTGCTGTACTTATGGTCTCTATGTTCTGGAAATATTTATGCAAAAATACATGCTAGACATGGCAAAATAATCTGCAAAGTTAGCAGCACAAAAGGTTTGAGGAACACGATGATATATCAGCCATTGCTAAAAGTTACACAAACAGTAAAAGATTTTGACACATCAATACTTTCACAAAATTGTACCTAAAAAAGCTATCCCTGAAATCTGTGGCAGAGATCTAGATAGTTACTTAAGAGCCATAACTCATCCTTTGGGAATCTGTCAAGGGAAGAAAAACTAGATAGGAAAAAGTAAGGGCAGTGTCAGCATCACCGTTGACAAGGTTGGAATAGTCCTGGTGGAAGAGTCAAGGCATGAGAGAATATAATCTGCATTGCATTTAGGTACAGACAGTAGAATGATTAATTTGAGGCAGGGACTCATTTAAGTACTAGTCAATCTAGGTAAAAATTTGCTTGAAATGTGCTTGAATTTGATATGTGACCTTTTATGACAAAACTAATTCACTCGGAGGCTGAGGTTAAATCTGATTTTAATTGTCCATGTGGCCCCCAATCTTTACTTTTCACATCCATTTCTGCCACTTGAAATCCTGTTCACTGTTTAACTTCCATAATTTAAAATTACTCTTTTATATTAAAACATTAGATAAGTGAACTATTGTGTATGGAAAACATCTACACTATTTGTGTGAATAGCTTTCATCTACCTCTCTAACCACAACTCCAAAGGACCCATATCCCCTTGCATTTCATACTCAGGTAATGCCAGATTGTTGTTCCCAAATGCATCAGGCTGGCTACTCATGACACAAGGAAACAATACTATTTTGTCTGCCCAAAATATTCCTTCCTTCCCACTGCTGTAACTCCTCAACCAGAGTCCTCATCACCTTTAAGAGACATTTCAGATGTGATTTATTCTGAGATACATTCCTGATCTTTATACACAAAGAGAATTAATTGTTCATTCGTCTGTGATAACTTTATGCCTTGTATATATTTTCATTTTGAACTTATCTCACTGTTTAATTTCTGTATACCCTTATATATATATGATTATATTATGCAACTCTTGAAATCAGGCACTATCTTATTCATTTCTGTATTTGGAGCTGCTAAAACAAAGGCCAGCAACCATGGCAGGTGCTCAATAAATATTTGGCAAATAAATAAACATTATACAGAAGCATTTTTTAACAAATATACACTTGCATATTTATATTATATTCCATTAGGGACCTACATAGAATAGGGTCCCCACCTGCTATCCTGGGGAACTGTTAAGTGTAACTGAGTGCTGGAAAAGATGGAAATGGCACTGTAATACATAATGAATAACTACTAAAATCAGCACTAACCTGACATGTAATAATATATTTAATATCTTTGCTCTCTGGAATAATGACTACTTTGTGTCAAGTTTTGGTCTCTTCCTTGAGCTTCAGACTGGTATAGCCAACTACAGGCTGAACATAGCCATAATACGTTTCACAAACACTCAAAACATTGTATTTAAAACCAAATGTCATCTACCCTAACCTGCACTGTGAGAATTTCACTGTTACATTAGAGAATCTACATTGTAGCCTATGTCAACTGAAGTACATTAAATAGGAGAATAACCTAGCCATATCTGCAATTTAGAAAGAGTGCTAATGCTACTTTGTGAAGGATGAGTTTGGTAACGGTGGTGGGAATAGGGGGGATAGGGAGACCAATTAGAAGGCTACTTAAGTAGTCTAGCAAAGAGACAAAGGGACTAAATTAAGATTGTAACAATGGGAATGGTGAGAAGGAAACAGACATGTTTCCTCCATGTGCATTGAGGAGATAATTTGCAAGATTTGGTAACTGAATGCATATGGGAGTTGAATGAAAGAATGGATTTTTACATTGAATGCCTACAAGTATTTCATTCCACGCATGTTTCTGAAATTTGTCCTTAAATGATCAATGTACATGTAATGATAGTAGCTAAAGTATCAATATTCCCACTGTTAATGTGCTTGCCAACATTTGGGATTATTAGATATTTTAAGTGTTGGCTAATCAGATGAATATATAAGGGTAGGTTGGTCATTTGTATTTCCATAATCACCAGTGAAGTTGGCATTTTTAAATTTCTTTTTATTGGCAAGTGTAGATTCTTTCTTTACAAATTGTCTTTTTGGCACATTTTCATTTTGGCCCATTTTATTTCTTTTATTGTTTGTCTGTTAGGTTCCTGGTGATTCAAAAGATCTATTTACTGTGAACACTTTTTCCTTGTTAGTTAAATGGGCTACAAATATTATCTCCCAATTTGTGGTTTGTCTTTTCACTTTGCTTAGGATGCCATTTGTCATGGAGAAGTTGCCAATTTCAATGTAATAAAATGTGTCACTCTTTCCTTTGTAGTCTGTATTTTTAAAGCTTATTTAAGAACTTCTTTCCTACTTTAATATCATAAATATATTTCTCTATATTTTCTTCCAAAAGTATTAGTTTTTCTTTTCACGTTGAGGCCCTTAATCCATTTGCAACTTATTTTCCTATGCTGTATATAATCAAAATTTATTTTTTCCATATGAGTAAGATGATTAATTGGTCCAGCAACATTTATTACATCATCCCTTGTTTCCTCATTAATTTTTAATTCAACCTCTTTTACATATGAAAGACATTTTTTTCCAAACTCTTTCCTGCCCTGTCAGCCCACTTGCCTGTTCCTGTGCCAATATCACATTTTTATGATCACTATAACTAATATTAAGTTTCAATATCTGATAATCCAAGACCTCATTTTTTTCCTTTTCAAGAGTGTCTTGCTATTCTTGGTATTCAACTCTTCCATATGAATTTTAGTTTTAACTTCTTGAAATTTTTAAACAATTTATTGGCATTTTTTAATTGCCTTGGATTAAAGATTAATTTGGGAAGAATTGATATGTTTGTGACAGTAACTATTGTAATCTATGAGCATACTATGGAACTTTAGCTTTATTTAAGTCTTATTTTGTGTCTTTCAATAAGGTTTTGTGATTTCCTTCAAGAGAGACTTTCACACATTTTGTCAAGAGTTATCTCTAAGCAGTTTAAGTTGCTAGTTTATATTGTATTCATTTTGTAAAAGTGATTTTTACAACTTTAGTTCATGTTATATGGAAACATTATTAATTTTCATATTTTAATCTTACATTCAGCAATGGTGTTGAATTGTAAGTCTCATACATAACCACTAGATTCTTTTGAATTTTTTATGTATAAAATTATATTTTCTGCATGTGACAGGTTTTTCTTTCCCACCCTTTATATGTTTATATATTTTGAGTCATTTTTTAATAAGTTATAATTTCCAAGGAAATCACCTATCCCATCATTTAGATACTCAATTTTATTGTCAAACATCACCCATAGGCTTCTCTTATGTGTTTCATAAATCTCTACCGTATCAGTGGCCATTTGTTCCTTTGTATTTCTAATACTGTTTACTCATGATATCTTTTACTTTAAAAAAAAAATTAAACATACATTTATTTATTGAGAGACAGAGAGAGACAGAGCATGAGAATGGGAGGGGCAGACAGAGGGAGAGACACAGAATCCAAAGCAGGCTCCAGGCTCTGAGCTGTCAGCACAGAGCCTGAAACGGGGCCTGAACTCACAAACCACAAGATCATGACCTGAGCCAAAGTCTGATGCTTAACTGACTGAGCCACCCAAGCGTCCCATGTCTTTTACTTTTTTTTTTTTTTTTAATCATCCATCCTGCCAGAAGTTTTTCTACTTTACTAACTTTTCAAATAATACTCTTTGGCATGTTAGTGTCTCTATTGGTTGGCTTGTTTATTTTCCATCATTGATTTTTACTTTTCTATTTCCAACTGCAGCAATGTTTATCATTCTCCTCCTTTCTTAGGATTTACTCAGTTATTTTCAGTATTCTAACATATTTGAGACTTTTTTAGTCATCACATTATTCTTATTGAACTATATTGCAGACTACATGGTCTAGATGATACTGATGTCTCGTTACTGACTTTCACATTGTGGCCAAGTGTATTGTCAATTTTTTAAATATTTGTTTTTGTTTGTAATAAAAATACATATTTGGGGTGCCAGGGTGGCTCAGTTGGTTGGGCTTGTGAGTTCGAGCCCTACATAGGGCTCTTTGCTGACAGCTCAGATCCTAGAGCCTGCTTCGGATTCTGTGACTCCCTCTCTCTCTGCCCCTCCCCCTGCTTGCACTCTGTCTCTCTCTGTCTTAAAAAAATAAATAAACGTTAAAAAAATACATATTCTCTGGTTATTGAGTACACACTAAGGATCTACTAATAATATAATTACATAAGATGATTAGATATAGATATAGATATAGATATAGATATAGATAGATACATATATAAAGACACAGAGAGGGGAGAGAGACAGGTAAATAAACATTCATGCTGCATTTAAATCACCCTTCCTCTCTTAAGCCTTTTTGTTACCAAAACTACATGCAGCAATCCATGGGTAAATGCATCGCTTTCCATGCCAATGGATTTTTTATTATTTATTCGTTAGATCTTAATTCAGTAGTAAAATAAAAATCCTGTTTATCAGAGATAAACACATTTTATGATATTGTGATCTCTGAATAAATAGTCTATGCCTTTTTGTAGAGCTGATACATGGTCATAATGGAGTAAATTGTTTTATATGGTAAAGCAAGACAATGAATGATAAGGTTTAATTAGGCAGTGGTTCAGTTTTAAGTCTGATGTTGATTTATCATAGCTTCAGAGAGACTGATGCTATAATTTAACGACTTTAATGAAAATGAATTAACATGAAAGCCCTTCCTAATTCTGCAGCAATTAAGTGATTTTTCTCTCATCCTCTAAAACTTATTTCTATGCAAGAAGAGATTTGAACAGCATCATAGTGGGCAAAATCACTATTGTTAGTTAAAATGAAAGGCAATCAGAGTTGAAGGCATTATTATGTGTTTTACTAACTTGCCAATTATTCCACCCTTTCCCTAAATGCATGCAAAACACTAAGGACAAATAATATCCTCAACTTTCTATGAGAGTGAGTTTCTCTCAAACACACTAGAAAAAGAAGAAAGGAGCAGCCAATTATATGATAAAAATCTTTAAAATTTTCAGCATAAGAGAAAGAGATTCAAGAAGTATGTATAAATTCTTAGGGAAGTCTATTTTGGGATGCTTTATTATGAGCTGGGGAGAATATGTTACCATGCAGTTCTCAATTAACAATAAATATGCTTTTTGGTGTTTGGCAAATCATTGGACCATTTGTTTAGAGTAAAGCATATTATTTTGCCCTATTAAATGGCTCGCTCACAACACTCTTAATGTGTTATTTATCTGAAAATCACTAGCACTTGCCTTACTCTAAAACAGGTTTCCTTTCTACAAAGCCCATTTCTACGCAAGATTACAGTGTTAAAATAAACTGAGGATTGACTCCCCGTATTTCCATTAGAGAATATGATGGCAACAAATACCAGGCCTGTGTCCTTGTCACCTTCTCAGCCTGATGCCAGGACTTTTAACTTTTTCTGATGTCTTCGTCAGGAAATAAAATCAACAAGCAATGCTTATGTGTATCATCTGGATTTACTCCATGGGGTATGGAGTTTACAATCGGGTAATATAATATATATTTTTAAAAAGGAATTGCCCTCACCTTCTTATCATTCTTAGGTCTGTTCTGTCACCTAAACTGATAACTTTTCCTTGAGTAACAGCAGAGCCTTTTCTGAGCTGAGTGATTAACCTGTTTTCTGTGTCTTTGTAAATCCTGGAAAATTGTAAGAGAAAAAAATTGAACTGATAATGAAGCATGTGAGCCCTCTCTCTACTACTCTGACTCCCTCCCCGCATCAGTATAAACTCCTTGAGAACAATAACTGCTATACCACACACTCCTTCTCCATCCTCAGTGGCCACATCAATGTGCAGGCAGTAAGTGCTCAATGAAGTGGTTGATTGATAATGAAGGAAGAATTCATCGATCGACTATGAAGTTAGATTATGAAGCAGTTCATTTCACTGTTATGAATGTTTGTTTTTCAATGTGCTTATTTTTGAAATAGAGAAAGGGAGAGAGGGAATCAGGTATCACCCTTTAACTCATTTTATCTATGTCAGATTTATTCCTCTGTGAATCAACTCATTGTTGGTCAAGGTCACAGAGACTTCTCAAAATGTTTGCCAGACATGTCCCTAAGGCAGAATCAGTTGCATGACTGTCTCGAATTATTCATTAGCGTACCTGCATTTGGTTTTTCTCTTTATAATACCACTAAAATAGACATAGTCTTGCAGGAGACTTTTTGATTATCCTTGCTTACCTTCTTACCGAGTTCTCCATTCTCTTCACCAGAGTGGTTAGAGGTAAAGCAAAACATTCCAGTCTGTTTATTCTTCTTATTTTTTTCTCTCTCTTTCTTTTAAGGTGTAACTTGCCTATACAGTTTCTCACAAGTTTACTAATCTAATTCCTGACTGTGTTTCCTTTCTCATGCAGTAGATTGCTCCCTCTGAAATCTCCCTATAATCATTGCTTCCTACTCAGTGGAGTATTGCCTCATTTACCAAATATCTTTGGGGAATGAGGGTTTATATACAAACTAATTTTCCAAAATAAAATTATAATTTATCCTTCTATATATCAAAATATTTAATTTTATTTAATCATTCTGGTTGGAAATTGTTCCAAGGATGTTTCATATTGCATTATCTTCTTTAAATTGGTGTAATTAATGCAATTTAAATTTTCCAGGTTGATTTGAGTTCATCATGGGCTGTCTTATTGAACTTTTATTTTTAATATGTGTAGCTGCTTGCCTCTAAGAAAGATAAGAATGATAGACTTGAATAGTTCTGTTATTAATTTTGTAGTTTTTCCCATCATCTTTTCTATTATCAGATTATCAGTTATAATTTATTCATATTGGCACCCCTTCCTATTTGTTCCTTCTAATAACTGTCAGTTGAATGATATATAAGGAATACAAACATTCTGAACTAGGTTTATAGCACTTGTTGCAGATATGTTAAATTCAGATATAAGGAACTTTATTCTTGAGCACTATACTTAAAGTTTCAGGAAGTTGATACCATCTGAAATTTGACTGAAGGTAATTATACAACAAATGCAGTTTACTATGCCACCATGTAAGAATGCTATGTAGTCAATCATGAATGTGCACTAAATTCAGAGTTCCAGAAAGTTTAGCTTGTTTGTAGTTGACGTAGACAGTACGTATGGAACAAATGCAATATATAGTGCTTTGTTATAAATGCTACCTTACGAATCTTGGGTAGCTAAGACTTATACCCCAAAGTAGTTTAAACCCTAAATTTGATGGAGGCAGCTTATCATAGATAAAATTTGATAGTATTTGGAATAAGGTTGGCCTTGTTTCAAATCCTGGCTTCCCCCACAAGCCTCAGTTTCTTCATTAGTTAAATGGGAGTAATAAACCACTTTATAAAATTGTTATAAATATGAAATAAAGCAAGGTGCTCAAAACTTGTCCTCAAAAAATTCTACTTTTATCTGCTCCTAAATCTAATCCAATTTACTAGATATATAAATAGCCTGCCTGCCTTCTCAAAATTGAAAACAAAATAGCAATTATAAAAATCGGTATCACAAAATAGCATATAAAAATATTAAAATTTTCTAAATTTATTTTCTTCCTTTATTTTATACAAGACATAATATTAAAGTTTTTGTCTTTTATCAGCATATGGCACTTATATCACATAGTGAACCATTTAGACTGCTGATATCTGTGAAATTCAGTAAACAAGTTTTTCAACATGCACTATCCACAACTATTATCATGCATACTAATTCATACAAAAATTATAAGCAACAAAAATAAATTTGGTTATTAAAGAGGGTCTTCTTTTAAAAAAAAAGTTTATTTTATTTATTTTGAGAGAGAGGGAGAGAGAGTGAGGGAGAGAGAGAGAGGGAGAGAAAGAATGAGCAAGTGTGAGCAGGACAGAGAGAGGGAGAGAGAGAATCCCAAACAGTCTCCATCCACACTGTTAATGTAGAGTCCAATGCAGGGCTCGATCTCACAAACCATGAGATCATGACCTGAGCCAAAATGAAGAGTCGGATGCTTAACTGACTGAGCCATCCAGGCACCCCAGTAATAAACGTAAATTTTAATGCATTAGAGAACACTAAATCATTCCAAATTTGGTATTTGTAGGAAGTCTTTTATGTTTTTTTCTAAATATTTATCTTAGAGAGAGAGAGACAGACATAGCATGAGTGGGGGTGGGGGATTGCAGAGAGAGAGGGCGACACAGAACTCAAAGCAGGCTTCAGACTCCGAGCTGTCAGCACAGAGACAGACGTAGAGCCCAAACTCAGGAGCCACAAGATCACAACCTGAGCCGAAGTCAGACACTTAACTAACAAGCCACCCAGGCACCCCAATTTTATGTTTGAATAGAAAGAGATACCTTTCAATCTAAACCCTCTGACTAAAATCAAGTTTCTTTCCGTATTTGTAAAGTATTTTAGTTCATTGCTTCAAGGTATTGATGTGAAAATATAATTAGATCCAATTTAATAAACACTGACTTTTCATTGTTTTCCTAGGTCTGATCTAGGTACTGTCAGGAATTTTAAGAAATTCATGTCAACTGATGAATCTCACTCTCTAACTCCATCCTCCTATTTTTCCAGATGACTTTCTCTTATAGCTCGAAACATGATTTAGCCCTGTCAGAACCACCAATCTATTAATATTCTGACATATCTTTCCAACTTTGCCTTTTTGTTCATATATTTTCTTTTTCCCTCTTTAGATGGCTTGGATTCTGTGGTCACTTGTCAAATGATACCCTTGACACCTTTCCTCCTTTTATATCACTGTGCTGGCTCAGTAAAATTACAAACCTGGTTGAACCCAACTCTCTACCTATTGCTAAAAGGATCTGGAAAAAACATTCAATCACACTGATATCACATTAAATTCATGATCGAAAATCTGAAATGCAGCCTTAACACTTCTCCAAAGTCACGTTTTACTTCCTTAATCCATTGCCTCTCCTCTTCTTGTGATTATTTCATTTGTTTTACTCTTTCTTCAAACTCCCATACTTTCTCTCCTATCTTTATGGCTACTGATTCTACTCCACTGAGAAAATCAAAGCTCTCGGATGATAACTTCCCCCAGACACTTACCATCATATCTACCCATCCACAAGCATCTGCACTCGTATTCTCTGATTCCTGCCCATTAGTACAGATGAACTATTCCTGTTCCTCTCTGAAGCCACTGAATAACCACCCTCTCTTGCCTACCCATGAATATCACTCCAATAATTCTTCTTGCTTTCTACTACATAATCAAGGTTTTTTTCTGCTTGTTTACTCTAATTGGTGTATGCACATGCTGTTATTTTTCCATTCTAAACAAAACTTCTTAGCTCCTCTTTCCTGAATGACTCCCCCTCCCCCTGCTTGTAGCAAAAGGACTAGGTGGGGTTGTCTGTATTCTCTATCTACAATTTTGTTCCTCTTCCTCTCTCAAACCACTCTTATCTTCAAGCCCACTACTCCAACAACATCATTCCAGTCAAGATCACCCTGATTTCTTCATTACTAAATCTACAGGCAGTTTTTGGTCATCATTTCACTTGACCTATCAGCATTATTTCAAACAACTGATCACTTCTTCCCACTTGATACATTTATTTCATTTGGCTTTTAGAAGTCAATACTTACTAATTATCTGTCCCATCTGTCAGATTGATCTTGTTCAGTCTCCTATGTTGATTCTTCCTCTTCTCCCTATCCTCATTTTGGAGTCCTTCATGGTTTGGTTCTTGGTCCTCTTTTCTTCATTATCTCACTCACATCATTGGTGTTCATATTTTGTCTCATGTTTAAATACTATCTATGTAATCATGGATCCCCAGTTTTTTGACCTACAGTCTAGACTTCTCTCCTAAACTCTAGATTCATAAAAAAACAACTACCTGACATCTCCTCTTAGAAGTCTCAAATTACACATGTCCAAAAAATGAACTGTTTATCTTCTCTTCAAAGCCTACTTCACATATTGCTTTTTCTCATCTAAGTTAAAGGCAACCCCTTCATCCAAGATGCTTGAGGCAAAAAAGCCTACAGTCATCCTTGATTCCCTTTTTTTTTTTTTTTTCCATACTCCAGATCTAATCTATCAGGAAATCCTATTGGTCTTACATTCAAAATACATTCAGGCTCCATTCATTTCTCTCTCCTTCCACTACTTTCACCCAGAAGTAGACCACCATCAACTCTTTTCATGTTTTACTATACAGCCTCCAGTTGTCCTCCCTCTTACAAAGGCCACCTTACTCAGGAACCAAAGTGATCCTCTTAAATTATAAATTAGATCATAATACACTCATGTCCTTCAATGTCACTTTATTTCATTCAGAGTAAGAACCAAAGTCCTTGCAATGGCTTCAGAAGCCCCAAATGGGTTGACACCCTCATCTGCTCACCCACATACACAACCTTATTATCCCTCTGACTTAATGTTTTGCTACTTTACTCTTCCTGGCTGTGTTTTAACCACTCTGGACTCCTTGCTATTTCTAGAATACACCAGGCATACTCAGGCCTTATAGAATTTTCACTATTTATTCCCTGTGCCTGAAAGGCTCTTACTTTCCACCCTCAGACATCCAGTCATATGTGTCTCTATCTCTCTCAGTTTCAAGTCCTTGCTCAAATGCCATCTTCCCAATCAATGAGGCTTACCCTAATCACCCTGGTTAACTTGGACATTCCCAGGTATTTCTGATCCTTTTCATTCTGCTATAATTATCTTTTCCCATAGCATTTCTCATTGCTAAGATACTATATAATTTTATACATTTATATTTCTATTATCTTTGTTTTATTATACAAATTTCTCTGATAGAATATATAAGCTCCACAAATGAAGAGAATGTGTCCTTCTTTTTTATGCTATATCCCCAATATTTCTTTAATGTTTATTTTTGAGAGAGAGAGAGAGAGAGAGAGAGAGAATGAGTGGGGGCGAGGAAGAGAGAGAGGGAGACACAGATTCTGAAGCAGGCTCCAGGCACTGAGCTGTCGGCACAGAGTCTGATGCAGGGCTTGAACTCACAAACTGTGAGATCATGACCTGAGCCGAAGTCAGATGCTTAACCGACTGAGCCACCCAGGAGCTCCTGTATCCCCAATATTTAGTACAGTTCTTAACAGAATAAGTATTCAAATATTTGTCTAATATATGAAATGACCCATTTCTCTCAGGGACCTTATTATTATAGTTAACGACTCAAATATCAGGGAATATCAAATATACAATAAGATGGTAAATCAGTGAATCTTCAACTTACAAGCAAGTACCATGTCTTACTATTTTTTGAGTATCATTTCATTTCAGACATTATATAATCTAAAATGCTAGGTATTAAGAAGAGAGAGCTACATGTGCTAAAATAGCTAAATAAATTATCATGCAGATCATTAAATATAAATGTATTTTTATGGATAATATTTAGACTGAAGATTTAGGTGAGAGAGTGGATGAGGACAGGTAAAAATTATAACACATTAAATAAACATATTCAGAAAGTAAGGTTTAAAAACAGTTTATATGTTATGTAAATGTCTTACGCTCGGGTTTGCCTTTCATTTATGATCATAAGGATCAATGTTGCTCTTACTCTTGTTAGGCTCTATGTGTGAGAATGACAAAATTGTTTGCTACATTTAGACTCTAAACTTATCTATTACAGGGGAAAAACATTTGCTTTCATACTTTATTGCCAACTTAGAACCTACTTAAAGCCTAACCCAAGATTTTAAAAACACTTGAGTTTTGATTTTTATTTTGACACCAATAATCTTTTTTATAATTAAATAAATCTGAAAACTATATTACTTATAGGTTTAAGATCATTGTCAAGACTTAGATGTCTGCATTAGTTATAGATGAGATACTCCAAATAAAAGCAATTAACCAGATATATACTAAACTTAATGACTTTTCATTTTCTATAGTGCTACACAGGAAAGATCCGTATTTGATTGATTTCAGAATTCTCCCCTTTCCCTTCTTCTGCACCCCCTCTGGAAGAATGACTGAGATAGAAGCAGCAGGAAAAAGGACAAGAATGAATAACCCACAAAGGGCATAAGTTCCTGAATAATTTTGAAAGTTGAGCAGGAACTTTTTGAACCCATTTTTTTAAAGGAAGGGAAAAACAAAACAAAACAAAACCCCACAATTAATCAGATAAAATAGTCAATCATATCTTTTCTACTTCAAGGTATTAATATTCTGTTAATGCAGTTTTGATCATTCCATTACATTAAACATTTATTTCTTTTTTTTATTTTATTTTTTTTTATTTTTTATTTTTTTAAATTGAAAACACTGTGTTTCAGAGGACCATACAGATCAGTTTCAAAGACTGGTTGATGAAGATGTGGATTCTATAATCAAATCAAATGTAATTTTAATAAGAAATAACATAATGAAGTAAAAAGGAATAAAAGATATAGTGTTAAAAAATTGAATTATATCCTACCTTATACATTCTCATCTGTAAACACCCATTAGTATTTAAATAAGACACTGAATCTTTGTGAATGTATGGTTTGTCATCCATAAAATGCAAATAATATTGCTTAATATATCTTCCCATAAGACTATTAAGATAAGTTATTTTACACAGTAGTATAGAGACGAGTAAGTTACCTTAATTCTTATTAATATATGAATTATATCTAGTGCCATACTAATTTCTTTACCTTCCTACTATCTAATACTCAGATCAACTCTTTGAATTAGACAAAAAATGAATAAGTGATGCTCAAATATTATATAAAATAATATCTAGTTAAGTGACAGCACTGAGATATGACAGCACAGTTACGATTCTAACCTGTACTTTTAACTCTTTGATAAATGACCTCTTCATGTTTAGGTTGAACTATAAGTTAAAGTTATGCTCTAGAACTTAAACTCTAGGGCCCATATATTAGTATATATGGTAAAGTTCCCCCTGGAAACCTTTGAACATTTATCTCAGATACTATATTGATTAGCTATAGGGATCCTTCAGCACACTAATTCCTATTTATTTGCTGTGTTCTCTTAGGTGGATAAATTTTACAAATGTGTTACCTCAAGCCAGCCCATTTTGATATTTGGTTCCTTTGTTGACTGACACAGTCTTCTTCCATTTACTGTTGACCCTTGAACAATACAGGGGTTGGGCACCAATTCCTACACAGTTGAAAATCGACATAAAACTTTTTACTCTCCCAAAACTGAACTATTAATAGCATACTATTGACCAGAAGCCTTATCAATTACACACAGCCAATCAACACATACAAATGTATTAAATACTATATTCTTACAATCACATAAACTAGAGAAAAGAAAATGTTAATAAATTCATAGAGAAGAGAGACTGCATTTACAGTACTGCATGTATTTATCAAAAAAGAATCCATGTTTAAGTGGACCCATGTAGTTCAAACACATGTTGGTCTGGGGTCAACTGTATTTCCCTTTTTTTTAATAATTTATTTTTTTAGTTAGCAAAAGGTGAAACAGTGATTTCAGGAGTAGATTCCTTAATGCCCCTTACCCATTTAGCCCATCCCCCCTCCCACAACCTCTCCAAGTAACCCTTTGTTTGTTCTCTGTATTTAAGAGTCTGTTATATTTTGTCCCCCTACCTGTTTTTATATGACTTTTGCTTCCCTTCCCTTTTGCTCACCTGTTTTGTATCTTAAAGTCCTCATATGAGTGAAGTCATATGATGTTTGTCTTTCTCTGACTAATTTTGCTTAGCATCATACCCTCCAGTTCCATCCACATAGTTGCAAATGGCAAGGTTTCATTCTTTTTGATTGTTGAGTAATACTCCATTGTATATATATATGCCACATCTTTTTTATCCATTCATCCAAATATTTGTTATCTTTCCACATTTTTTCTTGTGGTTGATTTCAAGTTACAAAGTGTTATGGTCTGAAAATATGTATGGTATGATCTTGATCTTTTTGTACTTGTTGAGGGCTGATTTGTGTCCCAGTATGTGATCTATTCTGGAGAACATTCCATGTGCACTGGAGAAGAATGTATATCCCACTGCTTTAGGATGAAATGTTCTGCATATATCTGTTAAGTCCATCAGGTTCGGTGTGTCATTCAAAGCCATTGTTTCCTTCTTGATTTTGTGTTAGATGATCTGTCTATTGCTATAAGTGAAGTGTTGAAGTCCCTTAGTATTATGGTATCATTACCAATGAGTTCCTTTATGCTTGTGATTCACTGATTTATATATTTGGATGTTCCACATTTGGAGCATAAATGTTTACAATTGTTAGATCTTTTTGGTGGATAGACCCCTTAATTATTATATAATGTCCTTCTTCATCTCTTGTTATGGTCTTTATTTTAAAGTATACATTATCTGATATAAGTATGGCTACTCTGGCTTTCTTTTGGTGACTGTTAGCATGATGGTTCTCCATCCCCTTACTTTCAATCTGAAGGTGTCTTTAGGTCTAAAGTGGGTTTGTTGTAAACATCATTTAAATGGATCTTGTTTTCTTACCCATTCTGTTACCCTATGTCTTTTAATTGGAGCATTTAGCCTATTGATGTTTAGAATGAATACTGAAAGATATGAATTTATTGCCATTATGTTGCCCATAGAGTTGGAGTTTCTGTTGGTGTTCTTTGATCATTTCTAGTCTTTGTTGTTTTTGGTCTTTTTTTTCCCCATCTTTTCTCCCCTCAGAGAGTCCTGCTTAAAATTTCTTGCAGGGCTGGCTTAGTGGTCACAAACTCCTTTAATTTTTGTTTGTCTTGGAAACTTTTTATCTCTCTATTTTAAATGACAGTGTGCTGGATAAAGAATTCTTGGCTGCATATTTTTCTGATTCAGCACATTGAATATATCCTGCCACTCCTTTCTGGCCTGCCAAGTTTCTGTGGACAGGTCTGCGGCAAACCTGATCTGTCTTCCCTTGTGGGTTAAGGACTTTTTTCCCTTGCTGCTTTCATGATTCTTTCCTTGCCTGAATATTTTGTGAATTTGACTATGGTATGCCTTGTTGATGGTGAGTTTTTGTTGAATCTAATGGGAGTCTTCTGTACTTCCTGGATTTTCATGTCTGTATCTTTCCCAAGGTTAAAAAAGTTTTCCACTATGATTTGATCACATAATCCTTCTACCCCTTTTTCTCTCTCTTCATCTTCTGGGCCCCCTATGATTCTGATGTTGTTCCTTAATGAGTCACTGATTTCTCTAATTTTTAAATCGTGCTCTTTTGCCTTAGTCTCTCTTTTTTTCTGCTTCATTGTTCTCTATAAGTTTGTCCTCTATACCATTGATTCACTGCTCTGCCTCATCCATCCTTGCTGCTGTGGCATCTATTTGAGATTGCATCTCAGTTATAACATTTTTTATTTCATCCTGACTAATTTTTATCTCCACAGAAAGTGATTCTAATCTGTTTGCAACTGTAGCTAATATACTTACTATCATGATTCTAAATTCTGGTTCAGACATTTTGCTTGTGTCTGTGTTGATTAAGTCCCTGACTGACATTTCTTCCTGTTTTTTTTTTTTGGGGGGGGGGTGAATTCCTTCGTTTCATCATTTTTGGAAGAAAAGGAATTAACATGGTAAAAAAAAAATTAAAAATAAAAACTTAAAAACAACACAAAAAAATCAAATAAAGAATGCTAGATCCTAGGTTGTCCTGGTCTGGTTGTTGAAAGGAGCTTGATAGATTAGAGAAAAAAGGGAAAGATAAGAAAGGGGGGGGGAAAGGAAAAAAGAGTAAAATGTTTGAAAATTTGAAAAAGTTAATACAATGAAATAGAATAAAATAAAATGATGGAAGTAAAAAAAATAGAATTTTATATATTTACAAAAAAGTAAGAAATATAGTAGAAAAAATTAACGAAGAATATTTGTAATAGAATTGGAGAATAAAAATAATTTTTTTCTCTTTCTGTATTTAAGAATAAGAACAGGAAAAAAAAAAAACCTGAATAGATGGACCAGAAAATAGATTGAAGTGCAATTGAAATTACATCCTTTTCCCCTAGAAGTCAAACTATGAAGCACTTTATAGTCCATAAACTAAGCAGGTGGAGAGACTTGTGTTGTTCCTGAAGAGCCTGGTTGGCCCCGTGTGCGGGGCTTAGTGTAAAGGCTCCATTCTCCACTAGATGGTGCTCCTTAGCTTACTGGGGTGGTTTGTGCAGTGCCTCTAGGTGTGCATGTTCATGCGTAGGAGGGGTGAAAATGGTATCACCCAGCTACCCTGTCTATAGTATTGGAACTCTGTGCTGTCCCGACCAGCAGTCGTGCACCTCTCCTTTGTCTCCAGAGTCTGTCCACTCCCCACTTTTACACTGCCTGTGACCAAGCCATCAGGTTGCCAGGTGACACCTCCCTCCTGAGTTTTATCTCAGATGTGGCTGTGTTTCCCAACCCCTCATTCTGAGGGACTGCGGCTTTGACCTGTTCTGACCCTCTGGGGGAGGGTTTCACTGAGCAGTGGCCAGGTGCCCACCTGCCCCCAGGAACGATTGTGGGACAATGCTGCTGCCTATACCCAGAGACCATGGATGAGTGCCAGCCTGCCCCAGAAAAAGTTTATGCAATTGTGTAGCAGTAGCCTTTGAAGGATTATGGTAAATCACAACACACATCTGGCACCAGGCTTCCTATTTAATTAACATCCTTGATCTAGCACCAGTGAATGTGGTTGTTCTCCAGTGTCTGTTGGGACCTTTGAGTGTCGGGTGGCCGCACAGCCTCTACCAAATGCCTTCCCAACAGATGAACTACCTCTTTCTATGTGGCCATTGTACCCCTTGGACCTCACTCTCTTCTCCTGGGGATTTGCTCTTACCACCATAGCTTCATCAGGTATTGAGCTGTGGAGTTTCAGACTCCACTCTCCCCCTGTTTAGAGTCTTCATGGAACTTAAACCCTCTCCTTTCTTCTTTCTCCCTTTTTTTCTTTCAGTTCCTCATGTACTCTTTCTTTTCTGTCCAGCTGCTTTTGGGCAAGGGGGATGCTTTCCATACTCTCTCCCCACCCTGTGTCCGTCCTCTCTCTGCAAGCAAAAACAGCTCCTTGCCCTCTGCAGCTTTCTCCCTCAGTTCACCTCTCCGTGCCACATACCTGCTGAGTTCTGTGATTCTGGTTGTGCAGATTGTTGTGTTAAGCCTCAAATCAGTTTTCTAGGTGGGCAGGATGGTTTAGTGTTGATCTGGCTATATTTCAAGGATGAGAGACTCAAAAAAATTTTCCGTGCTGTTCCATCATCTTGGCCCTTCCTCTGTATTTCTAATCATTATAGGTAACATTTATGCAGCACCTTGTGCCAATTGCTTTGCTGCTTTATCTCTCTATCCTCACCACAACTGTCTTTGAAACCATTCATATAATCAGCATTTTTCATAGTAGACATTGAACATTTAAATGGGTTACCGAACCAGTAAGTGATGAAGTTGGGATTCCATCTTAATCCAATAGACTCAGCTCTGATCAAGTTTAAGTTTGAACTACAAACAACATAATATGTTTTTAAACAAATAATTTAGTAGTATTTTCACCACAGAAGGGAATTACATTTTCAGTAGAAGATAAAGAGATACAATCTTTTCTTTAAAATTATTTTTTAATTTGATTCTGCTTCCATGTCTTGGTTCACACATAATTAAGAAGGCAGGCACGTGTAGAGATAAGGCATCAGGTATACCAGTATGCAATGAGCCCCAACTGGTTGCTGAACAAAAAAGCTAAAGTCATAAAGGAAGCCTTACCCACCTGTTGGTTGCAGATATCCAAAGGAAATATAAATACCATAGGGGAAATATTGAGGACATCTCAAGGATTGACATATTGACTTCTTTGCCATTTTATTCGGGTCTAGTTAATGAGGGTGGCTCTAGATGTTATGGCCTTTCCAAAAAAGAGAATTGGCTTTTCTCATTCAATTTGTATGTAACAGAGCTCCTACACTTCCTTGGGTTCTTAACTAAGAAGCAAAGATACCTCAGCAATAACTTTAGGACAGCATAGTTTCTGATGAACTTTCACATAGGGAGAAAAAGCATGAGAAATGTCTCCATACCCTCTTTTGTACCCTTATTTTGCAGTGGATAAATGACCTGTCTTGGTTTGACTGTCCTCCTGCTGCTTCACTGGGCTTCAAGGTTCTGTGGACATGGTGGTGTAGGTCAATGGAATCTTGGAAGGTGGTGGTTTTCTTTCTTGACTGTACATCATTAAAAAGTTCAACAAAATCCTGCCACAAAATGTTCCTTATCCTCTTGTCAAATATGAAATACTGAGTAGGTCTAGTACTTTATAGGAATATTACCCCCTTAATAATTTCAAAAATTTAGAGCTGGTAGTACTGTAGACATATAGGAATAGCTTCATATTGCTGCCCTCTCTTCTATCTCTTGTATAACCTACTATATTTGATTCATTTGTATCAACTGAAATATCCTCCACATCTTTTATTTCTTTGACCCTCACACTTATGGATTAGGTTTGTGGCTTACTGAGTTTCAGTTTTGTAGAAAGACCTGTTTTTCTGTTACATAGCCCACAGCACAACTTTGACAGCAGATGAGCAGTTCTCTAAGAGTGATAGGGTGATGAGCCAGGCTGGCTGCCTCAGAGACTGGAAAGAGGACCCGATGAAGAGTTGTTCACCTGTTCACCCTTTCAGGCAGATGTAGAACTACATTCTGTGCAGCCAACAAGAAGAATTGCATAAAATTTATTAGAGACCCACATTAGTTTGGGAATATCTATTGGTTTTGTGATATATCCCTATGTATCTTTCACATGTTCAATCTTCCAATCTTGTAAAAGAAGCCAAGGTTTTCCTTTCTGTTTTCTTATATCTGCTGATATCCCCTTACTACAGTAGTAGCACTTAATAATCAAATACCTAGTTATTTTTATTGCTTTAAATTAGTAAAAACCCAAGATCTATCTTATGCTGAGCATACAATTGTCTTCAATTTATAACCAATTTCCAAGTATTATTGTGCTAAAATATTATTTAACATTTAAATTTTATTTTTTAAATGTATGTATATATTATAGACACTAACATATTATTACATTGTTATACTTATTTAAATGATTATCCTAATGGTATATTTGTACTATATCTGTACTATATATTAACTCATAATTTTAGTTAATTATTCTCAATATTAGAACTATAGTTTGAAGAATTTTTGCTGGGACATTTTCATGTTCCTTTTTATTTATTTATTTATTTGTTTACATTTTAGGTGTACAAGAATTTCCAGAAAACATTAAATGTTGTAAGTGTTTAACAATTATTGAAGCCAGTGTCAATCCCATTTCTAAGTGAGTATGAATGATTACATTTTATTTATATTAATGTTTCCATTGGATAATAATGTACCCATATAAAGGAAATTCACATAACAAATGAGTTTTAAATCATGCATTTAAAATTCAATTTAACAGAATGATGGGGGAAAATAATGAAATCAGAATAGTTTAACAAAAGATGATTAAAAGCTTTGCTGAATAATGATGAAGGCCTAATCGGCACAAGATGGCATTACTATGAAGCAGACTATGTCATCATTTTCCTGTGCCTTTCAGGCAACATTCCATGAAAGAGCACTGAAACTAAGGAAACAGTTATTAGTTATGATCATGATGGAAAATTAACACTAAGGATGTGATGAAAGTTCACGAGAGTGCAAGAGGTTAATAAATTGATAGGTGCATGAAAATAGTTGATCATGTAGTTCAGACTGGAAAATGAATTAAGTATGACCAGATAAGGAGAGTATTTGTGTACCAGGAAGAGCAAAAAGACAATTCTATGACGATAACAAAATGGAAGACTTGGATGGTAAAGATACTGTGATCAGAAATGGGATATTTGTGGGAATGCCTGGGTGGTTTAGTCAGTTAAGCATCAGACTCCTGATTTCAGCTCAGGTCATGATCTGTTGAGTTCATGGGATAGAGCCCCATGTTGAGCTCTGTGCTGACATTGCAGAGACTGCTTGGGATTCTCTCTCTCTCCACCTCTCTCTTGTCCCTTCCCCACTCGCACTCTCTGTCTCTCTCAAAATAAATAAATAAACATAAGAGAAAAAGAAAATCATCTAAAACAAAGAAATGGGTATTTGTGGCTTATGATCTGTTAGTAGAGAAATGCCATGGGAAGATGAGAGCCAGCATGTGTCAATGTTGGCAAATTAATGTTATGTCATAGGGATACAGTGTACTGTGCAATCAAATAGGTCAAGAAACCATGGAATGAATGGATTGGATAAATCATGAATCTGAATGTTAAAGTCACTTAACAGTTAAAGTAGAAATAAAACCTGGAAAGACAGTAGTAGCAATATTTGGGAGAGATTAAAACAATTCAATGGTATGGGACACAGATAAGTAGTCTCAGAGTAAGACTGACATTATAATTATACAAAAACTGATAATAGAATTTGAAAAAAAAATCCTGAGTCTTCTGTCTGTATGGAGTTGGGGAGACTAGGAAAAACTGAAGCCCACTAGAAAAGCATTTAATGAGTGGAGTGTTTTTTAGAAGACCAAAGGAAGTTTATCAAAGGGAGTGTGAAGGGAGATTTTTTATCAATACAGTTAAGAAGAGGTAGTAATGAGGATGGTTTCTTTATGGATCATGAAAAGAGTCTGTAGATAAGACTAGGAACAGAATATAAAAGAAGGAGATAGAAGTTTAGATGGAGATCTTTACAGTGAATTGTTTGTAAAATAATTTAAGGCCTTTAGTAGAAAGTATGGAACATCAAGAAGTAAGATATGTTTGAAAAATAACAACTTTTCTACCTTAAAAAGAGTATGGAAGTAAAAAAACAACTGTGAAAAGTGTTTTCCAAAACTTTTAAACCAGAATGCAATTTTCTCAACAAAGAATAGGCATTAGTAACTTTTCACACCAAGACTGCAACCAAGTCCTTGACTTGAGTTATAATCCAGGGCAGATGATGAATTGTTTTGACTTCTATATCTTTAATTCTAATAGCTCATCTTATTTAGGAATCATGATAATGTCTTTGGGAGTAGAAATCCGATGATAATTTATATCTTTAAGAAGCTTAAAGACTGTGGTTTGACTATGTCTCTGAATTCCTTCCATATGTTTAACTTTTCAAAAGATGAATGAGTATGTCCTACTTCATCAAAAAATGCCTAACACTAAAAGCATTAAGTAATTTGGGAATTAATAAAAAATTACTCAATACAAAAATCAATTTAAGTAGTATACTAATTGTAAAAGATTTTTAAGATATATTTTACATACGGCATGTATAGCTCAGTGAATTTATTGTACAGTTCCCAGCCATGTTGACCTTCTCCATAAGCAGTCCACAACATAGCAGCTTGCTTCTTTAAGGCCAGCAGCTGAGTAGTTAATTTTCTAGCAAGACAGTATTATAATATAGTTATGAGAGTGACATCTCATCATATATGCCATATTCCATTGATTAGAAGCAAGTCACAATTCTTATCACACTCTAAGGAAGATCATACAAAAGCATGAACATCAGGAAGTGAGGGTCATGGAGGCTACCTTGGAATCTGTCCACCACATCTTTGATATCTGGTTTGCTGAGACTTTTTATTATCACTGGATATCGAATTTTGTCAAAGCTCTTTTTTTTTTCAAACATGTTGACATGATGATGTGTTTTTTCTTCTTCAGTCTAATGATATAGTGAATTACATTGAATGTTTTTTGAATGATGATCCAAATTTGCATCCCAGGAATAAACCTTAATTGATTAGGAAGTATTACTTTTTTATAAATTAATGGCTCTGATTTGCTAATATTTTGTAGAGGATTTTCCCATCTATATTCATGAAGCATATTAGTCTGAAATTTTTTTCTTGTAATTTCTTTGCCTGGCTTTGGTAACAGGGTAAAAACTGGCCTCATAAAAATAGTTTGGAATCATTCTCTACTATTTTCTATAAGAGTTTGTACGGAATTAGAATTATTTCTTCCTCATATATTGGTAGAATTTGCCAGTACAGCCATCTGAGCCTGGACTTCTCTTAATGGGAAGTTTTCTAATTATAAATTTCAATACCATAATAACTATTGAAATTACCTGTTTTTTTTTTTTTTTTGAGTGATCTTTGATAGTTTGTGATTTTCAGGAATTGTACATTCATATAAGTTTTCAAATTTATTGGCATCTTAATTTTTATAATGTTCTTTTATCAGCCCTTAAATATCTACAGGTTCTCTAGTGGTGCTCTCTCTTCCATTCTTGTAATCCATAAGTTGTGTCTTTCTTTTTTTTTGCTTGATCAGTCTGACCAGAGATTTGTCAATTTTGTTGCTCTTTTCAAAACACCATTTTTGGGTTTCATTGGTTTTTCTCTCTTGCTTTTCTGTTCATTTTCTTTGACTCGAGATTTGTATGAAGCAGTAAGTCATAAAGACCCTGGAATATAAAAGTTACAGTTTTCAGTATTATTATCTTAGTTTTAGTTTTAGTTTTAGATGTGAACTTTATAGTATAGTCTGAATGCCTTAACCAAGTCATTGGTGAAAATTACCACGAAAAAATTGAAAACAAAAACTACTTAATGAGAAAAGCATGGACCAACATTTATTGAGAGTCCATCATGTCTCATACTTTTAGATACATTATTTCATTTTCATCTTTTCAGTAACCTTATGAAATAGGTAAACATTATCTGTATACCCTTTTACAGATAGAAACACATTAAGATAGTATTTAGATGCTTGGGATTCTTTTGCTGTATTTCACCAATTCTGAAGAAACATTTGATCTTGGTTTAAATTAAAAGCTACATTTTGAAAATTTTGACACATTTTAATGCATAACAATAAGGACATTGCTAATAAATTATGGTACATCTACTGGATGGATACAAAGATTATATATAGGGTAACCATATGTCTCTGTTTGCTCAAATCATCCTAGTTTATACCACTTGATGTGACATGATTAATAACAGCTCATTTTTAATTCTCAAAAATGTCCTAGTTTGAAAGATAGATTATGTAGTGATTCTGATTATATAGCAAAATCGAAAGATAATTACAAAGTAAAGGGAGAAATCATGATCCTATTTTTCAGTGATGTTAAAACATTTCATGGAAAATAGATTAGAAATACCTAAAATGGTGCCACCTGGGTGGCTCAGTCAGTTAAGCGTCTGACTTTGGCTTAGGCCATGATCTCGCAGTTTGTGAGTTTGAGTCCTGCGTTGGGCTCTTTGCTGATAGCTCAGAGCCTGAAGTCTGCTTCTGATTCTCCCTCTCTCCCCCTCTTCCATCTCGAAAACAAGTAAACACTAAAAAATAATAAAAAATTTTAAAAAGGAATACCTAAAATGGTAATTATGGCTGTGTTAAGAAAGTGGATTTATGTGCAATTTTTTCTTTTCCCTATATATTCCAAATTATACTGTAAAATAGTTATATTAATTTTATAATTTTACAATGTATAAAATAAAATATTTAGATATAAAGTATCTTTTCAGTTAGAGAAGATTTTACATTGACTTCTTAATCACAGTTTATAAAACCTGTAATGTAATTTGATTGAACTATTCTATCAGGGGTCAAATAGGTTTTCATTTAACTTCTAAAGTAAATGTAATTAGAAAAAAGTATTGGAAGAAGGAGGTTGGTGGCCAATCTTAATTTGCCTATTCTAACAATAAAGATAGCATTAATAAAAGTATTTAAATTAGTACTGTAGTTAATATTGAAAGATCAGAATAAAAGTAATACCAAGGACAAGTAATATAATTGATCTCATTTAGTGAGTTCTTACTATGGGGCAGATAATCATTTAATCACTAGAGCAACTCTGGAAGTGGATAGTAGCATCATCATTTTACAAATAAGGAAATTGAATCTTACAAAGATTTACAAGGTCACAGAGGTAACAACTAAAAGAACTGTGATTCAAACCTAGGTCTTTTGACATCAATGCCCATGTGCTCAACCACTAAATTATATGGGTGTTTGCTGTATTAAACTTTCTTTTTTGTAGTTTCAATATGTCACTTTTAATTTAAGTGATTAATAAAACGAATGTGCTTCTTTACTAAAGAATTATTTGCCAATATATATAAAACATTTCTTTGTTTTTTAATTTTTTATTAAAAATTTTTTTGAACATTTATTCATTTTTTTACGTTTATTTATTTTTGAGACAGAGAGAGACAGAGCATGAACGGGGGAGGGTCAGAGAGAGAGGGAGACACAGAATCCGAAACAGGCTCCAGGCTCTGAACTATCAGCACAGAGCCCGATACGGGGCTCAAACTCACGGACTGCGAGATCATGACATGAGCGGAAGTCGGAGGCCCAACTGACTGAGCCACCCAGGCGCCCCTAACATTTATTCATTTTTGAGAGACAGAGTGTGAGTGAGAGAGGGGCAGAGAGAGAGGGAGACACAGAATCCGAAGCAGGCTGCAGGCTCTGAGCTGTCAGCACAGAGCCCTACGTGGGACTTAAACTCACAGAGCGCGAGATCATGACTTGAGCTGAAGTCACATGCTTAACTGACTGAGCCACCCAGGTGCCCCAGACATTCTTCTTTGAATTCATTGTATCAGTCAAATGTGGAAAATCATCAGTTACTTTTAGATAGTAAAAGCATTTCATTATTGTGAGCTCCCTAACTTAGTGTAAAATGTTAGATTTAATTGAAGCACTTGGATAAAAGTTCTATCAGTTTGGATTAAGGATAAAGACAATCCATGATTGTCATCTTTATCATTGTACATTCCTCTGTAAATGGTAATATTGATAACTGAGGCCACTGTCTCTATTAGAAGCTACAAAATTGTAACATAAAATTAAAAATCAATAGAATTAAATGTCTTCTTTAGCGTAGCTACTGACTTTATATATTTTCCAAATAATAGGTTTTCAAACTGAAATACTAGATTTACTCAGGAAAATTTTAAAATTCATTGTCCCCAACGAATTTATCCCAGGAATAGAAAGTGCCCAACACTTGTGCAAAGCAATTAGTACAAGCATTTATTATAAGCAGTTTGGTATAAAGCAATTGGTATGAATTTTGCTAAATCTATGAGTGTAATTCTTCCAAGAAAGTGAGGAAGAAGACATTAATTTTGAATCTAAGCACAGAGTAACTACTCAATAAATTCTTGTTGAAGTGAATTGAAATAAAAATACACATAGTATTGAATAAGATAAGTATAAATATACACTTGAACTCTACATTCTTTAAAAAATAAAGGTTCAATATAAAATGGCACCACATGTTTGTTTATAACCAGCCTGAAAATAAGCTATCTTACTTTGTATTCTGTTTTTTGATGTAACTTATTTTTAGCAGTCCAATCTTACAATTCGAATCTGCACAATGTGGTCAATTCTTAAATCCTTAAAGAAGTGTTCTATATAGGAAACCAAATTTTCCTGCAGCATAAAAAAAAAAAAAAAAAAAAAAAAAAAAAAAACCTTTGCCAGAGAAGCAGCAATAAAGAAATACATTTTTGATCAAAGAATAGTATAATGTAATACCATTTAGGGCACATACATATGCAGAATAGTACTCTAAGGGAAGCTGGATGGTTCAAACTGTCCCTATAACTAGAAATTTAGCATTTTAAAGCCTTTTTATGTGTTAGTAACTAGAATGTTAAAGTAAATTATTAGATCAAAGGTTTTAACATTCTTGTCACTTTACCTGTATTAATCTTCATTTTTAAAAATTCATAAATGATACCTTCTTTCCAATAAGTATAGGAGCCATAAGGACATTAAAGTAAGATAGTAATTAAATGTGTATTGAAATCTATTGAACATCTGTACCATTATCATAAAAACTACCATACTATCAGGATATGAGCTAATGTATTACAACAAAAGATAACTTAGAGAAAAACAGTGATCTCCCTGAGATACCTTTTAATCCTATAGGATAGGGCTCAAACCTTTGAGTTAAGCATTTAGTACCTTCTAAATCCTGTCCCCTACCGACATTCTCAAATCTTCACTCCTAATATCTTGTACATAAAGTATTTTCTCTAGAACTCATCTTCCCTTTGCCACTCCTTTAAGGTGAATTCTCACCTCTATTTATAAAACCCTTACTCTTCCTCTGCCTTCTTTGTCTTTCTTTTCTATTTTCATGAATCCTACCTCTCTTTAAGGGAAAATTTATGGAAACAAACTCTATGTAGTCATATAAAAACAGTCCAACTTCAAAATACAAACTGGCAGGCACTTGGATGGCTCAGTTGTTAATAAGCATCTGAACTCAACTCAGCAGCTCAAGACCCACTTTAGGTGAGCATGAGCCCCACTTTAGGTGAGTTTCAGGCCCACTTTGGATGAACTAGAGCTCCACTTTGGGTAAAACTTGAGCCCCACTTTGGTGAGCTCCCTTCTCTCTCTCTCTCTCTCTCTCTCTCTCTCTCTCTCTCTCTCTCTCTTTCCCCATCTCTCAGTCTGTCTCTCTGTCCCTACTCACTTGCACCCTCTCTCTCTCAAAAAACAAAAACAAAAACAAAACTGGAGCAAGATATTTGCAGTAAAAACAATCAATATAAAAATAGTACCCTAACTGTGTAAATAATTCCTACAAAGTAATGTAAAAATATTAATTGTGTTTAGTTTGGACTCCCCAGAAACAGGTGTTTAGAAAAGAATTAACACAGTATATTTAGGAACTGGTCTCAAGAAATACTTGTTGAGGGTATGTTATTAAACTATTTACTAGTATGGACAACTGGACCTTAATCTCTCTGAGGGGGCTCTGGGAAACAGCATAAAACACATATCACAGAGTTGTGAAACATAATAGGTGAAGGAGCTGAGTCTTACTAGTCATTAGTTGAGGGCTGTTCCTGTGGCACATTAATCCCTTATGATGAGGGATATAACTTACGTAATCACCAGGACATATGTTAAAAAAATATTTACATAAACAATATTTATAATATAATAACTAGAAACATCTTTAATGTTCATTAAAAAGGGAATAATAAATAAATTGTGGAGTAGGCATACAGTGGAATAGTATATGATGGTGATCAGTCATTATTGACATCAAAATGGGTGAATTTCATACTAATGCTGACTTTTAAAAGTTTCAGGAAAATATTCCTGAAACTGATTTGATTCCTGATTTGATTTATATAATGTTTAAAAACATGCAAAAACCACACTTTTTTTTAGGGTTTAAGAAGGTAGAGTAAAACTAGAAAGCAGATTAATAAGAATCATTCAGGAATTTGAGGGGCGAATAGGAGGATGAGGTAGTGGGGATGGGCACTCAGGGGTTTCTTAAAGGCACAGGTTCTATTTATTAAATGATGTTGTGGATGCATACGTATTGTTCTGGATACATAACTTTTCATAACAAAAGATTGGCCAGAGGAAGAGAAGCCATGGAATGAAACCCAGAGTATCCCAGAAAGAGGAGGAGGGGAAATAGGAAAAGGGTGTACTAGAAGCCAAGAAGGAGAGAACAATCAATGACAACTGTTGCTAGGCAGTGCTAGATACAAAATGAAATGAAGTTAATGGACTTGAGACTTAGAGGTCATTGGAGGCTTTGGCAAGTGCAGTTGCAGAAATAGAGTTGGGGTAGATGCCAGAAAACCAAGGCTTGTGGAATAATAACAAGCAGTGAGTATAGGCAGGTCTTTAAATAATTTTGTCAGTAAATGCAAGGAGGGAGATAGGCTGTAATCTGAGGGGAAGGCAAATGTGAACACTATTGAGAAGTATTTTATTAAAGAGCATAGTCTTATCTAGACCATTGATGAAGTCATTAAAGATCTTTAAATAGAAATTTAATCATAGGAAAAAAATTAAATCATCTGCTAATAAAAAGTCTCCAGGAAAATCCTTGAATTAAGTATTTCTGGTGAAAAATATTTAAATATTGCAAATGATTATTTCATCCAAATGGTAAATTTTCACAAAGGATATATCTTCAACCTTTTTAATGCTTCTTAAAGCTTTTAGGATTCTGTATATTTATAGTTTCAATCTTCTTGGTCATTTTTGTTAAGAATTAATTGCACAAATTTAAATTACAATTCACATACATTATCAGTTAGGGGGACAGAATGCTTCTTCTGTCCTTTTGGCCAACTTTGGTCACCATTGCGATAAGGTAGACACACATGTTAATGATTTAGTGAAAGAGTAAGGAGATACCCTTGCCTGATTATAAATGTGAATATTCTGTTAAGAAAGAATATTAAAATTAAAATTGCAAAACATGGCATACAACTTGAAATTTCTATAAAAAATATCTCACTGGTGTGCGTGAGGTTAGGGCAACAGGAAGAGACCATATAATGGTGACATAAATCTCAGCATAGGAGGGCAGCGTAGAGGTGGGTGAATGCCATTTATTTTAATAACAAGCAAAATTTTCAAGCTGTAACAACATGCTCAATAAATTCTTCCATTACTATGATACCAAAGGAGAGTTGAAAAATGTATTACGCATCTATTTTCTCTCCTTAGAGATATATATTTTTGTTCTGTTTCTATGGCAACATCCATGCAGTGACTAAACCTTTAACTCCTTTCTAGACTCCCTGATGGCTTCACGCAGCTTCTAAATCTGACCCAGCTCTACCTGAATGACGCCTTTCTTGAATTTCTTCCAGCCAATTTTGGAAGGTAAGAATAAGAAATTTAAATGATGAAATTTTATTTCACCATAGATAAGTAAGTATGTTACCAGCACCGGTAGGTGAGGCTTCAAAAGTGACAATTGTGATTAAACATAGTACTCATTATTATTCATTAAGTGAGACAAAGTTAGTAATGAAATATTTTGTACAAAATTAAGTAAAATTAAGTTTCTACATATCATTAAAAATCAAATAAATTCTGGGGAAATTAAAGAGTTAAATATAAAAAAATACAATGAGAGCTTATCTGGCAAAAAACACACATGAATATTTATGGCTCTTGGACTGAGAAATACCTCTACAGTTTAGAAACAAAGGAAAAAATAATAAATGGATAGGTTTGACTACATAAATACATTTAAAATAAAATAATATCAGAAAGTATTTTAAAATTAAAGTAATACAATAAACTGAGAAAACATTGTACTATATATGGAAAGCAAATTATATCATTAACATATAAAGAATTTTACAAATGCGTATGAAGACAAAGAGCTCATTAGGGGGAAAAAATGGGTAATTGACAGAATGAGCCATTTATAATTAAATGTACAAATTGCCAGTGAACATTGGAGTGTTTATCCTCACAAACAATAAAAATAATACAAATTAAAATGAGAATAAAGAGCTTTGTATTCTGTCATATAAAAACTGTTTATAGAGTTTAAGGAAAAAGATCAGTTCACATACCGCTGATAGAATTGCAGAATGTTATGACCTTCATGCAGACCAGTGTGTTTTATTTATTTTTTTATTTTTATTTATGTATTTATTAATTTATTTTTTAATACATGAAATTTATTGTCAAATTGGTTTCCATACAACAGCCAGTGCTCATCCCAAAAGATGCCCTCTTCAATGCCCATCACCTCCCCTCCCCTCCTTCCCACCCCCAATCAGCCCTCAGTTTGTTCTCAGTTTTTAAGAGTCTCTTATGCTTTGGCTCTCTCCCACTCTAACCTCTTTTTTTTTTTTTTCCTTCCCCTCCCCCATGGGTTTCTGTTAAGTTTCTCAGGATCCACATAAGAGTGAAAACATATGGTATCCGTCTTTCTCTGTATGGCTTATTTCACTTAGCATCACACTCTCCAGTTCCATCCACGTTCCTACAAAGGGCCATATTTCATTCTTTCTCATTGCCATGTAGTACTCCATTGTGTATATAAACCACAATTTCTTTATCCATTCATCAGTTGATAGACATTTAGGCTTTTTCCACAATTTGTCTATTGTTGAGAGTGCTGCTATAAACATTGGGGTACAAGTGCCCCTGTACATCAGTTTCCTGTATCCCTTGGGTAAATTCCTAGCAGTGCTACTGCTGGGTCATAGGGTAGGTCTATTTTTAATTTTTTGAGGAACCTCCACACTGTTTTCCAGAGTGGCTGCACCAGTTTGCATTCCCACCAACAGTGTAAGAGGGTTCCCGTTTCTCCACATCCTCTCCAGCATCTATAGTCTCCTGATTTGTTCATTTTGGCCACTCTGACTGGCGTGAGGTGATATCTGAGTGTGGTTTTGATTTGTATTTCCCTGATGAGGCGTGACATTGAGCATCTTTTCATGTGCCTGTTGGCCATCCGGATGTCTTCTTTAGAGAAGTGTCTATTCATGTTTTCTGCCCGTTTCTTCACTGGATTATTTGTTTTTCGGGTGTAGAGTTTGGTGAGCTCTTTATAGATTTTGGATACTAGCCCTTTGTCCGATATGTCATTTGCAAATATCTTTTCCCATTCCGTTGGTTGCCTTTTCGTTTTGTTGGTTGTTTCCTTTGCTGTGCAGAAGCTTTTTATCTTCATGAGGTCCCAGTAATTCATTTTTGCTTTTAATTCCCTTGCCTTTGGGGATGTGTCAAGTAAGAGATTGCTACGGCTGAGGTCAGAGAGGTCTTTTCCTGCTTTCTCCTCTAGGGTTTTGATGGTTTCCTGTCTCACATTCAGGTCCTTTATCCATTTTGAGTTTATTTTTGTGAATGGTGTAAGAAAATGGTCTAGTTTCACTCTTCCGCATATTGCTGTCCAGTTCTCCCAGCACCATTTGTTAAAGAGACTGTCTTTTTTCCATTGGATATTCTTTCCTGCTTTGTCAAAGATTAGTTGGCCATACTTTTGTGGGTCTGGTTCTGGGGTTTCTATTCTATTCCATTGGTCTATGTGTCTGTTTTGTGCCAATACCATGCTATCTTGATGATGACAGCTTTGTAGTAGAGGCTAAAGTCTGGGATTGTGATGCCTCCTGCTTTGGTCTTCTTCAAAATTCCTTTGGCTATTCAGGGCCTTTTGTGGTTCCATATGAATTTTAGAATTGCTTGTTCTAGCTTTGAGAAGAATGCTGGTACAATTTTGATTGGGATTGCATTGAAAATGTAGATAGCTTTGGGTAGTATTGACATTTTGACCACATTTATTCTTCCAACCCATGAGCACAGAATGTTTTTCCATTTCTTTTTATCTTCTTCAATTTCCTTCATAAGCTTTCTATAGTTTTCAGCATACATATCTTTTACATCTTTGGTTAGATTTATTCCTAGGTATTTTATGCTTCTTGGTGCAATTGTGAATGGGATCAGTTTCTTTATTTGTCTTTCTGTTGCTTCATTATTAGTGTATAAGAATGCAACTGATTTCTGTACATTGATTTTGTATCCTGCAACTTTGCTGAATTCGTGTATCAGTTCTAGCAGACTTTTGGTGGAGTCTATCGGATTTTCCATGTATAATATCATGTCATCTGCAAAAAGTGAAATCTTGACTTCATCTTTGCCAATTTTGATGCCTTTGATTTCCTTTTGTTGTCTGATTGCTGATGCTAACACTTCCAACACTATGTTAAACAACAGCGGTGAGAGTGGACATCCCTGTCGTGTTCCTGATCTCAGGGGGAAAGCTCTCAGTTTTTCCCCATTGAGGATGATATTAGCTGTGGGCTTTTCATAAATGGCTTTTATGATGTTTAAGTATGTTCCTTCTATCCCGACTTTCTCGAGGTTTTTATTAAGAAAGGATGATGAATTTCACACCAGTGTGTTTTAAAAGATTTGAAAATATTTGCTACTACTGCCTTTGTAATTTATTTCTGGAAATGTATGACATCCACATCAGATACCACACTGAGAGTTATGGGCAAGGATATTTGTCATTATTTACAATATGAAAGAAGTGAAGGCACACATCTGTCTAGGAGATTAATTGAATATATTATGACACATCTGTATGACAATACTATGTCAATTGATAATCTGGTTTAGGGAAATAGTTCTTTTAATTCCTATGATAAGTTATATTTAGGAGTATATTATAATAAAATATATAAACTATATTTAACCAATTTCAATATAAATTATGAGTGAGCTAAAAGACTGGCTCCTTGGAAGTGAAATTATGGATAAATTTAATTTTCATATTTTTCAATGTTTTACAAGTGTTCAATAATGAACTATTTTTTATATATAAAAGATGTATCTTAAAACTTAAGATATTTTTCATTTATTATCAACTGCATTTTTCTAAGTGATACTTTTGAAATTATTCAAATAATAAATTGAGTATAACTCAACACCTATCTGTTGGTGTTAAGAACTCAGTAGAGAGGCACTTGGGTGGCTCAGTCAGTTAAGCCTCTGACTCTTGATTTCAGCTCAGGTCATGATCTCACAATTAGTGGGTTCGAGCCCCTTGTTAAACTCTGTGCTGACAGTGCAGAGCCTGCTTAGGATTCTCTGTCTTCCCCTCTCTCTGTCCCTCCCCCTGTGTGTGTGTGTGTGTGTGTGTGTCTTTCAAAAAGTAAATAAGTAAACATTAAAAAAAAGAACTGTTGGGGTGACTCAGTGGCTCAATCTGTTGAGCATCTGACTTCGGCTCAGGTCACGATCTCACAGTTTGGTGGGTTTGAGCCCTGCATTGAGCTCTGTGCTGATAGCTCAGAGCCTGGAGCCTGCTTTGGATCCTGTGTCTCCCTCTCTCTGCCCCTCCCCCACTCACACTCTGTCCCTCAAAAATGAATAAATGTTAAAAAAAATGTTTTAGGGGCGCGTGGGTGGCTCAGTCGGTTAAGCGTCCGACTTCAGCTCAGGTCACGATCTCACGGTCCGTGAGTTCGAGCCCCACGTTGGGCTCTGGGCTGATGGCTCAGACCCTGGAGCCTGCTTCCAGTTCTGTGTCTCCCTCTCTCTCTACCCCTCCCCCGTTCATGCTCTGTCTCTCTCTGTCTCAAAAATAAATAAACGTTAAAAAAATTTAAAAATAAAATTAAAAAAGAAAATTTTTTTAAAGAACTGTTATTTAAGTCCCTTAACATGTAATAGCCTCATTTTATATACAGAGAGCAAATCAACATTTCCCAAATTCCATTACTTTTGCGGATCATGGTATCATACGCCTACGAACACAATATAGTTGGACAGTTTTTAAAATTCACAGATCTTCAAAAGAGCATTTACCTAGTTTTTAATGAATTGACATTTCAAAATTTGTCCATATAACTATCTCTGTCCTCTGGTACTGACTCCAGCACTATAATTACACTTTTTTTAATTTATCAAATCAGAGAATATTTATCACCCTAGACCATACTTTTATATGTTAAATTTTTCTCAGTTCTCTTTAGTACTCCTAATGTGAAGGAAGAGATTTGGGCCAACAGAAAACGTAATACCAAATCCAAAACCATTTAGAATTAGAATTTAATTTTGTGTAAATTGTCTGCCAAAATATGTTCTACTTTATTATTGTAATCTAAACAGTTGTTTAACCCTCAGCTGGATAGCGTAACAAAAGAATTACTAAATTTGGAGCGCCTGGGTGGCTCCATTGGTTAAGCGTCCTACTCTTAATTTCAGTTCAGGTCATGATCTCATGGTTAGTGAGTTCGAGCCCCACATCAAGCTCTGTGCTGACAGTGCAAAGCCTGCTTGGGATTCTCTCTCTCCCTCTCTTTCTCTTCCCCTCCCCTGCCCTCTCTCTCTTTCAAAATAGATAAATAAAACTAAAAAAAAAAAAAAAAAAAGAATTACAAAATTTCCTTCCAAAGCCTGAGATTTGGTGCCCCTAAAAGGCAAAAGAAGTCACAAAATATCTTCACACTCGTACAAATATTGAGAAGATTTGAGACATATAAATGTTTAAGAAATCTTAAAAGGATACACCCGTGCTCTGAATAACTGAATCACTTTTTTTCATATAGTGATGAGGAGTTTTAAAATTAAAATTAAATTAGAATTTGATAGGAGTCAAAACCCAAAGAAAAGAGGAAGAGACCTAGATGAATATCTAAAAGCCCAGTAAATGTAAGAGACATAGCTCAAATAGTGAAATATTCCCAAAACACCAAGAATTCAGAGAATCCAATTAATATTTGTTGTAAAGTAGCTTCAACTAAGTACGTTTGAAAGCTCAGTTATAGGGGCGCCTGGGTGGCGCAGTCGGTTAAGCGTCCGACTTCAGCCAGGTCACGATCTCGCGGTCCGTGAGTTCGAGCCCCGCGTCAGGCTCTGGGCTGATGGCTCGGAGCCTGGAGCCTGTTTCCGATTCTGTGTCTCCCTCTCTCTCTGCCCCTCCCCCGTTCATGCTCTGTCTCTCTCTGTCCCAAAAATAAATAAACGTTGAAAAAAAAAAAAAAAAAGAAAGCTCAGTTATAGACATTTTAACAATAGTGTGTCTCACACTATAGATCTTAGCAAGTAGGTAAGTAGGAAATGTAGGATTCATAGATGAGGAAACTTAAGTTAGGAAGGGTTGATTAATGCACCCAATGTCACAGTGATAGAACATAAAAAAGAGTCTGGATTTCATCCAGATTTAACCACAAAACTCAAACTTTTAACCACTATACTATGCTATTTGCTATACAAGTTCATTTATAGTCTCTTGAGGGACAGTATTACCATGTTCCAGTGAATACAGCACCTGGTATTAAGTAGATATTTAGTAATCTGTGACATACAATTAAATAACAGTGAATATATTTTTATAAAACATGAAGTTTAGATTACTTGGACCCAGTGGTATCTTTGAATAATCTTTATTTTTAGTAAAATGATATTTGTCATTGTCCAATGTTGATACAACTCTACTTATAACCGATTTGTATAATTCTTTAAAATCTGTAACCATGATGTGTAATGTCCAGACATAGTTGTTTGGATAATACAGTGATATTTGATTCTATCAGAGGAATAGGATTTTATAGAGAAATATTAAGAAGCAATTTTTTTATTCACTTCTCCAGACTTGTCAAATTGCGAATCTTGGAGTTAAGAGAAAATCATTTGAAAACTCTACCAAAGTAAGTGACTGTGTCTTTTCTAAATTTTGAATTGTGGTTTTTCAGTAATAGGAAAAAAATGACTATTTTTATTTTGGCTATGCATAGCCATTTAGATTGAGTTTGTTTTTCTAGTTTCTTCTGAGATCCTAAAACAGTACAGTAAACTATAAAACATTCACATTAAGAATGTATACTGGTTTATAAAACTGTGTGATTGCAAGTCAATGTGGGAAGAGCCATCTAAGGTTCTTCTCATAGCTGAACACACACACTAGGAAATTACTTCATTACAATTTATGAAACTGACATTTTTATAGCTCAAAACAATCAAAATGTTCAACCTAATCATTTGCTTAATTCTTCAAGTTAATTTATGGGTGGTGATAGTTTTCAGTTTTTAAATCAAGAATATGCAAAAATGATTAAAATTTTTCTAAAGATCCTAAAATGGTTTGGCAGAAATTTTATACATTCTTTCAAAAACTTTCTTTCTACTAGTCTATTTAAAATTTGGTTTATATAAAAGCATAGGATATCTTTATGCAAGAACTAATCCCTTAAATTTTACACAGCGTTTAGTTTAATAAAATGCTTCTTTTGTCCTGCCTTGCCATATTTATGTCTAATAATAGAATTTTGTATTTACAGAAAAAAATATTTTTGAAAGTCGAAAATTATTTAAAATGGGTAATTTTTTGCACAAATAAATCAATATGGCTTGCATATGTTGCTACTAAATTATAGAAAGTACTGTTGTTGGGGCGCTGGAGTGGCTCAGTCAGTTAAGCATCCGACTTCAGCTCAGGTCATGATCTCATGGCTTGTGGGTTCCAGCCCCACGTCAGACTCTGTGCTGACAGCTCAGAACCTGGAGCCTGTTTCAGATTCTGTGTCTCCCTCTCTCTCTGCCCCTCCCCCATTCATGCTCTGTCTCTCTCTCTCCCCAAAATAAATAAACTTTTAAAAAAATTAAAAAAAAAAAAGAAAGTACTGTGTTGCTATTATTACCCTCCTGGGGTCTTAGAGAAAAATATTGAATACAATTATTAGTTTTCCAACATATCAGTCAGACTTTGAGACCTTTCCTCTGCTGGACCAAACCTCAATTTTATTTTATACTTTTTAAATTCTTTCCCTAAGCTAACTAGACTGAATTTCATTGATTTTTTAAACCAATATATCAATATAATACCTACAAGTACATTTTATATATGACACTATGTATGAAAATTCTGTCAATGCAATATAAAAAGTTTCAATAATGATATGATCCCATTTAAAAATATATATACATAGAAATAAAACATCTATTCATTCCTCCATATGTGGAAGACAGGGAGAAAACATGAAAAAGAGGAAATGTCTCTATAGATGGACATCATATGCAATTTTGAGTAGCTTTTCTCTAAGCTAATGTATTATTATACATAGGTCTAATGGAGGCACCATGTCCCAGGTTGGGGGCATAAACAAAGATGGAAATATGGGAATTTGGTTGGGAGTGTTACTTGTTTAACAATAATCTGCTAATGCAAATTGCCAAAGTTTCCATCCCTAATGTCTCCATCCCTAATGCTATAAATGTCTACATTTAAAATAGAGTGGAAATATGGCTCAGTGGAAACCAAACCATAGTGAAAGAGCAATTATCCCATTTGTGTAAATGTATACTTTTAGGTCAAGGAGAAAATATTAAGTATGTGGATGAAAATCCTTTTTCCAGAAAATCCTTTCTGTTTGCAAATAATGGTGTTGATGTGAAATATAACATAAATCTGACACAGATTGTCAGGGTTTTAAGTATATATTTTTAAATAGACATTTTAAATACAAATTAAAATCTGATGTAGCTCTGTGAACTGTTCAGAGTAATGAGTAATGATGCTCATAATCAGCACAGGGGTATTCTTTAGGGTTTCAGAGTATGGCCCACTACCAAACATAATGAAAATTAGTAGGATAACATGGATTTAACTATGTTTGGCATTAAAAAATCTTGTAAAGATGCGTAGAAATGACACTAAGTCTCCTTGGCAGACCGCTATGCATGTATGTTGTAAAGCTGTTATAATTTTTACATTTAAAAATCACTTTCAAAGTTATGTCCAGTCTACTGTATTATTTTTTAAGTTATAGACAGAAATCTGAAGATCCAAGGGCATGCATAGAATGTGGTGAGAATTGTAGTTTAGCTTTGGTGTCTATAAAATGAGAATTGCATGAAGTTTTATCTTGAATAAAAACAAACTTTTTCACTAAGTATTTTATACAATACCTTCTGAGCACCAATCTAGACCTGTAACTAAGAGATATATGAGAGCTTTCTACTGTCCTTTATTTTGTACTTTCAATGAAAATAAAGGAAAAATGTAATTTTAGGAAAAGCAATTTTAGTTTTAGAACAGTTACTCCAACAAAAGATAGCTCAAGGATACAAATAAGATGCTAAGTCTTTATTGGGTGCTCAGTGATTTTCTCTTCTTTTAATTTTGTCTTAAAAATCAATCTGTTCAAAATGTAAAAATGTATAAGAATTAAAATATAATATATATTAAAATGTGTATCCTTTAAGTAAACTAGTATTTGGTACATAAGACATTTTGATAGATGCAGATTCTAAGACAAATTCTTTGTTACTAAATACAAGTTAGTATTATAAACTTTCTTATGATGTTCCTTTATCATCATTCTTCTAGGAATATGAATAAGTGAGAAAAAAATTTAATTCCACAGATACACATTTGCTTAAAAATCCCTGAAATAGTAGGTCTTGATTACATGTAATAATTGAGGATGTTGAACATCTGAAAAAAGTAGATACCAAAAAGAAAACTTTTAAGTTTCATGGTACAATTTTCCTCATAGCAGAAGTATCTTCTTAATTATATGTTTTTGAGGGGAAGTACAACAAAATGAGTTTGCTCTCATTTTGGAGCTTTTGCACCAGCTATTTCTCTATCTAGAACTCTCCCCGCAAAACCTTGCATGGCTACATCTTCTTTCTGAGTCACATCTTTCTTCAGATGTTGTCTCCTCAGAGGCTTTCTCTGATTACATCACACAAGATTGTCCTTTCTTAGCCTCTGTGCCATTTCACTATTCTTTTTGATTTTCTTCATACCATTTATGGTTCTCTGAATTATTTTGACTCTGTTTACTTGGAGATGATCTCCTTAGGAGAACATAAGCTCTGTTAAGAAGACTTTTTTTCTCTCTTTCTACTGCTGTATTTTCAGTGCCTAAAACAGTGTCTGGCAAATAGTTGGCACTCACTAAATAAACAAGAATGTTAATACATTGAGTCACGATTAGAAATATCTGGTCTGTGACCTGGACATTTTGTGTCACCTTATTACTTTTCCCCATTGAAAATTATATGAAATATCAAATATTATAACCAGATGAGTCTCTCAATAGCTGATAGCTGAGGCTTGATTTTTAAACCTACATATAATACATACATGAACACACACACACACATATGCACACACATGGTCCCTCAGTGGTTTTAAGTTACATATAATAGCTAAGGCATGACAAGGGAAGTAAATAATTTCAAGTCAAGTTAAGGAAATTAATATCTGACAACTAAAGAAATGCCCAAAATACTATAACTTATTTCTTTGCTTCTGTCATTAAAAGATCATACGTTTAGTCAAGAAATGTGTCAGGATAAAAATGAAAGGATAGAACAGTTTTTTAAAATGAAATTTAGCAGTTGTTTCCATGGAAGTAATGTAGCAGCATATAAATAGTGATAATGGTGAGTTATTTATAAATAAAAATTCCCCATATTTGTGAGAATGCCTAAGGGCCCGCACACAACACATCTATAACTATTTATAGATGGTGCCAAAACATTATACCTTATCTGGACATTCTCTAAGAAAAAAAGATCCCTTGAATTATAAATATAAATTAAAACCAGAGCTACATTAATGCATTATTAATGATAGACACTATATTATGAAAGTCAAAAAAGACTGAGGGGTATTTCTGATTGAAGAACACTAAAGAGACATTTTAACTATGAGCAGTGATTCTGAATTGATTCTTTTTCTCTAAAAATATTATTGGTACCTGGTAACACTTGCATGGACTCTGAGAATTAGATGGTTGCAATGTAGCAATGTAAATTTCCTAATTTGGATGGTTGTATTTGATTTGGTTGGAGAATGTTCTTGTGTGTAGGAAATATACACTAAAGTGTGGAATTGATGGGGTACCAGGTTTTCAGTTTACTCTCAAGTAGTTCAGAACGGTTATTTGTAAGGCACTTTGAAACTTTTTAATTTTATGATTGTTTTAATATAAAGTTTTATTTTAAAAGCTGTTTTAAAGTATAAAATCTTTGAAAAAAAGAAACAGTATCACTGTGGAGAAAATGATCAGCTTCATTTCTGAAATATGTATGTATATAGAGTATAAGGGGAGAGTTTCATTTACATACTAAAATAGCTATAAAGGTGAATATTTTAGGGATTAAGGTTCTACTTATGTGAAATATTTATCCATATCTATATACATCTATATCTAATCTAGATATAGATATGATTTATTATTTTCCTACCTGAATGCTAACAAATACTCTATAATTATCACTCAAATTTTTATTCATTTGCAAATACATGTTTTTAGTTTTCATGTCAGTTCATTTTTCTTTTTAAATAAGATTGCTTTATAGGCAGACTTACAAAAATATAATGTACTCATCATGTGTTCTCTTTTAAAACCTCTCTTCTTTTATTATCTATTTTACTACAGTTATAGTCAGAATAATGAAGAAAAAGTCATAAAATAATATGCAATCTGAACTGGACAGGTGTGACTAAGTCATTTTCTATTCTCATTTCAGGATCCTATTAATGAATTATCTCATTTGGCATTACTGTACAAGTTACTTCAATGAAATACATCAATAGGTTCCTTAGTGCTATTGTAACAAAAAAATTCCATTGTCAGGCACAGCTTACAAGAATAGCTTTTTGATGTTTCTATTAACTCTGTTTTTGTGACTATAATACATAATTGGATACAACGTGTTTTTATAATCATATTACCTTATGCTTTTACCAAGGTATATCAATTTATAAGGAATAATGTTTTGTTAAACACGTTGTACCATCCCATCCTGGGTTATCTTTATTGAAAGCAACAGTATGATTGATATGTTAACTAACCAACTAATCATATTAGTGACCTCTGGTTTCAGAGAGTTGCACTTAGAACTAGGTATTTTCTTTACCTCTGCTCATCTGGTCTTATATTTTAAAATAAAATGAAATAAATGATATTTATGGCATCCTATACTTAAAAGCATGCTATAAATAATAATGCATTATAATAATGTGATTATTAGAGTCCCTTCTAACATATCAAACATATACCTTCCAACATGTCAAACGTATCAAACATATACTTCCTTTTCCAAAGGAAAAGCTGTGAGTTCTCTTGACTCCTGAACTAATTGTACTTCTTTCCAGCTTTATGTTTTTAACATAAAATTAAGACTTAGAATATTATGGTTAATAAGGTTATGTCAAGTCCAGTCAAGAGATTAGGAGAGGGCACAAAAGCCAAGTAAAACTGTGGAACCAAATAATTTTTTTCAGAGAATTTCAGTTAATAGCCACTCTGATCCCTTATGAGTAAATTTTCCAAAAGATGAAAACTGCCTTATATACTAGTGAGGTTGAAAGTGCTATGGCTTCAGTTTCATAAGAGCTTAAGGCTTAGTCTCTCACAGGACAATTAGCATGTATTTAGTTCTATTTCACCTGAGAAGTGCCGTGATGTACTTGAATGAGTTTATACTTTGCTGTTAGACAACCCTAGTTTGGTGTTCAAGCCCTTGCTGCTTGGTTATTGATTTACTTAACTTCTCTGAACTTCAGTGTCATCATTTTTAAAGAATACTCGGTGGTCATTACTTCCATTAAACTGGAAAATACGTTTTAGATAAGAGTTGATGAATTGAATCTTGTGATCATCTAAAACTAGAGAAGTATTTAAACAAAAGTTGTTAAATTCTGGCACTTAGAAAACTCGAGTGTATGTTTAAAAATCGCATGAATCATGTTTTTCATTTTATCTCATAAAAATCTCTTTATTAGAAAGGGAATGGTGTTTTTTTTATTATTTACTTTACAACAAAGTCTTAAAAATAATGTGCAATGCTAATATGCCCTTCTTATTTTTTAAGCAGTGTTGTAATGAGAACTAATATAAATGATTGTCTCCCTTTAATAAAAGTATATAAAAACTTTAACTACTTATCAATTCTTAAAGGCTGGTTTTTTTTTTCCATTTTAAGATTGGCAAATCTTTAAAATTGGGTAAATTGAGGAGCTCCTGGATGGCTCAGTCAGTTAAGCATCCTACTGTCAATTTCACTTCAGGTCATGATCTCACAGTTCATGAGTTCAAGCTCCACATCAGGCTCTGTGCTGGCCGTGCAGAGCCTGCTTGGGATTCTCTCTGTCTCTGTCTTTGCCCTTCCCCTGCTCACACACTCTGTCTTTCTCAAAATAAATAAATAAACTTTATAAATGATAAACTGTAGATTGAACTCAAATTTTAAAAGACATGTTAAAAAATAAAAGCTCTCAACAAGCACCATAAGAAACATATCCACCATTTATGACTTCCTGTACTTTTATAAATCCATTCCCTGCATATTTGCAAATTCAAGTTATTTAGTGTGAATGATTGCTCTCTTTTATGAATAAATGTAGTCTCTTTACTAAAGATATTTTCTGAACATCATAGACCAAATATTGATCTTGGTCTCAGAGTCTTGGGCCAAAAAAAAATACACAAAGACAGAAAAGACCTAGTTAACAGATCTATTCTTATGTTCTCAGATATTACTTCCGTGGTTGTGAATTGCAAATATGTACCTGAATTCCATTTCTATATTCTAATACCCAGATCTCAAATGGAATATTCACCAGTATCAAAACTGAAATCATCTTTATCTCTCTCTTCCAACCATCGCTCCGTAGCAAAACAAAACCAAACCAACCAAAACAAAACAGAAACCCCAGGTTTCTAAATATATATTACCAATGACAGTACCATCCGCCTATTACAGAAATTAGAAATTTCAATCCTCTTTTCCTGTCCTACTGCCCCCAAATCTCCTGGCCATCAACTTACGTCACATGCAAGCACTCTTCCCTTCCTTCTGTCACTGTCTGACTTGAGGTCCTTAACATGACTTGCCTTAACGTCCAGTAACTCCTTCTTCCTCTTCTCTCCCCCCATTGGAATTCATCTTCTGTCATTGTCACAGCTTCCTTACTAAAACACACCATGACACATGTCCATTTAAAAATCTCATGGGGCGCCTGAGTGGCTCAGTTGGTTAAGCCTCTGACTTCAGCTCAGGTCGTGACCTCATGGTTCATGAGTTTGAGCCCCAAGTTGGGCTCTGTGCTGACAGCTCAGAGCCTGGAGCCTACTTTGGATTCTGTGTCTCCCTCTCTCTCTGCCCTCCCTGGCTCATCCTCTGTGTCTCTCTCAAAAATAAACATTAAAAAAAATTGGAAGCTCACAATGACTGCTCACAGATCTTAGAAGACAAATCTGTCAAGATCCTTCATAGTTTGGAGTCACCATTTCTAGTACCATTACCTCTCAACATTATATCCCACAGGATCTCTCTGCTACATCTAATATACGATGCACCTTTGTATTTACAAGCATTTCTTGGTAACTTCCCTGTTTCTGTCCTAAAAACAACAAATCATCCCTTAATTTTCCCATTACTTACACTGTGAAATTAACCATAGATTCTGCATTCAGTGTAGTAGCTTAGGAAATCTCCTAGATACTTTTCAAGGCAGTTTTCACAGGAATTTTGCTCTAATTATAGTTTGACTCAAAAACCTTATAATAAGCTTCAGCTCCATAGTCCAGCTATCAACTAAGCAATGCCAAGCAGTATGCTTTTCCTTCCCAATTACAAATTTTGTAATGGTACGTAGTCTCAGCAACAGTGGGCACAGAAGAGATTTGGTGAATTGATTTTCATTAGGGCCCTTTTACAGTATTCTATAAATGCACTTAACTTCTAGTAAGTGCAGGAAAACTGAACTTCAAGAGATACGTTTTTCTCCAGCATTTAAAAAGTTTTCCATCTTTTGATTTTTACTTTTAAAAAGGACTAGTATATGAATAAATAACAAACTATAGTTGGTTCAATAAGACCAATAAAACAGATGAAATGTATCTAATTCTATAGATGTTTTTGCTTTCTTTATGTTTCCACTCTCCTTTCTACTCAAATCAGGGTTAATTCAGGTGTTTTAATATGCAAAATACATCCTAAAAAAGCTCGATTTTCTGCTGAACAAGAGGAATGTTTCTAAGTTGCTATGTTTTCCAGTTTCTATGACAGATAGTGCCATAGCAATTTTAAAAGTAAAAAGTCAATAACTTCATGACATTACTTTCCTTGAATGCATATTTTGTTTTATTATAGTAGTGTGAGATTTTAGGTGTCCTTTCATGGCTTTTAAAAGTTATTATTTCTTCCTTCCCAAATTTCATATTCCACTATGTTTAGTTTTATATTATTTATCCTCAAAAAGATCCCAAACCTATTCCTAACTGCATTGTCTTTCCATCCATTTATTCTTTATATTTAAACTTTATTCAATATGTTAAAAAGACCTATGTTAACATTTAGCATATAATAGCAATCTTTTCTAGATATAAAGTAAACTCTAATTTTATAAGTAAGAATTGAAATAAAATAAATCAGATTGAAATGATATGACTTATCAAGCATTAACTATTCAGATTTATATTTGCTCTAAAAACATGGGATAGAAAATATTATGCTACATGAATTAAAAGGTAAGAATAATACATTTTCTACTAAGAAATATTCAGTGGCAATTTAGATAAATGAATTACTTTTGTGTTTTAATTACATTAAAATGCTATGAAGGCTATTGATTCTTCTGATTATATTGAAGCATTTCTAAATTAAACAAATTTCTAAAAGTAAAAAGTTTATTTTGATGAAATGTTTCATGAAATTTCCAGAAGCAAAAGAAAAACAATTCTTATGCTAAATAGAATTATAAAGAGTATCTCTTTAATTTTTTTTTTTTTAATTTTTTTTCAACGTTTATTTATTTTTGGGACAGAGAAAGACAGAGCATGAACGGGGGAGGGGCAGAGAGAGAGGGAAACACAGAATCGGAAACAGGCTCCAGGCTCTGAGCCATCAGCCCAGAGCCTGACGCGGGGCTCGAACTCACGGACCGCAAGATTGTGACCTGGCTGAAGTCGGACGCTTAACCGACTGCGCCACCCAGGCGCCCCGAGTATCTCTTTAATTATTACATCCAACTAAATGGATATACATTTTGAAGTACATACCTAATTTTTTATAATAAAAAGAAAGATCTCATACCTGAAGGCACTATTTAAGAGAGAATATATAATTTAAAAACTTTGGTTTTCCATAGCTTGTACAGTAACATGCAAACCACTAAATATAGCATTCAAGGCCCTTCACAGTCTGACTCCTACCTTCCCTCCAACCACCTCTCACTGAATTCTCTAAATATGACTTACAGGTTTGTGTCTCTGCACATTTACTGATACGTTCTCACTTCATATAACAAACAAGTCAGTTTAAAAATAATTTTAATTATTTAAAGTTATTTAATTAAAAAGTTATTAAAAGTTTAATTAAAAGTTATTTAATTATTTAATGTTACATGTGTCAGACCCAATCCAGGTGCTAGAGGATATGACAATGAGTAACAGAGACAATGAACGGTAGATTCTCTCTTCTTCAATGACTTTCAAGTCTGATGGAGGGAGACAGACAATAAACACAAATAAATAAGAAATTGCTTTAAAGAAAATGGGATGATGGGGTGCCTGGGTGGCGCAGTCAGTTAAGCGTCCGACTTCAGCCAGGTCACGATCTCGCGGTCCGTGAGTTCGAGCGCCGCGTCGGGCTCTGGGCTGATGGCTCAGAGCCTGGAGCCTGTTTCCGATTCTGTGTCTCCCTCTCTCTCTGCCCCTCCCCCGTTCATGCTCTGTCTCTCTCTGTCCCAAAAATAAATAAAAAAACGTTGAAAAAAAAAAAAAAAGAAAATGGGATGATATTATAGAAAGTGTTTGGGTTTTTTTGGTTTTTATATTTAATTGGTGGGTTGCTGCTTTTGGAGTTTTTTGTTTGGTTTTATTTTGTTTGTTTATGGAGTGGGATGGTCAGGGAGACCTTTGTAAAAAGGTGGCATTTGCATTTAGATTTGAATATTGAAAATGATTTGAAATTCTAGAAGAAAACCAAAAACAACAGCAACAAAAACCATTAGATGTAAAAGCACTTGTGATGGGGGTAAGACCAGTATCTCAGGAATAAAAAGTCCAGTGTAGCTGGATCTTAGTGAGCATAGAGTGAAGGAGTATGAGATGTGATTAGAGATCAGGTGGGGTAAAATTATGAAGTGCCTTGTAGGCCATGATGGCAAATTAGGATTATATTCTGATTGTAATTGAAAGACATTTGAGGATTTGAGCAAAGAAGACATATGATTTGATTGAAGCTTTACAAAGATCAGTATGGCACTTCTACAGAGAAGGGGTTTTATGTGGACAAAATGAAAGAACACTACTTAGGAGATGATTGCAATAGTAATGACAAGAAATGATGATGGCTTTGTCTAGGATTGTATTTTTGTAAATGTTGAGTGGTCAGATTTAGGATCCATTTGGAGGAAGAGCCTTGTGGATGGAAAGAATTCGTGATGACAGCCAAAGATAGGAATCAAATACTTTCTCCAAAATTGGGTTTGACTAGCAAGATGGAAAGTGGCAAAATTTTCTCACATAGAGAAAATTTGAAGAGGAGTAGATGAAAATAATCAGAGATTTGACACTGGCAGTGGTAAGTTTGAGATCCCTATCAGACAGTCAAGTGTACATAACTCATATGCTCAGGAAGATAGAGATAAATTTTTAAGAGTCTTCACTGAATGATGATATTTAGAATTCAGACACTGGTTGAAGTAATCAAGGGAGAGAATATGGAAAAGAGACAAGAACACAGAATTGAACCTGGAAAACTTTAACATTTACAGATTAAGTATGGAAGGTGACTCTGTGAAAGAACCAGAGTGAGCAACCAAAGAGTTAAGAAGGAAACCAAATGCGAGAAGTACCACAGAAGTCTAGAAAAAAAGAGGAAGAAAGGAGTCAGTTGTATCAATTCCACTTAGAAGTCAAGTAAAATTGGAATAGAAAACTGAGCATTGGCATTAGCAAGAGATAGTTAATTAATAAGAGCTATTTCAGTAATGCATTATGTGCAGCCTCGTTGGAGTGGTTGAGAAGAGAATAGGGATTAGGAAAAGGAGATGCAAGTTTAGACAATTCTTTCAAGAAATTTAGTTGCAGAATGGAAGAGTGAAAAGCCAGCAGAAACTGGATGGAGATATGGTGTCCGGGAAATGATTTTTACAATGGATAATTTCAAAACATATTTGCAAGCTGATGGGAATGATCTAGTAGAAACAGAGAAAATTAAAATGCAGGAAGAAGAGAAATAATTATAAGACCAGATGCTTGAGGAGGTGAGAGAATGGGGTGCAAAGCACAAGTGAGAGAAGTAGCTATAGAAGCAAAAAATTCTTCTAACATGGAAACATAAGGGTCTTAAAGAAAATGGATATAAACATAGATTGCTGGCTTGGGGGTGGAAAAATAAGAACATTCTCAATTAATTGCTTTGGTTTTCTCTATGAAGTATGAAGAAAAATCATTGACTGAGAGTAAATAAGAAATGTTGGATTGGAGATGTGAGAAAGTGTGAAAGAGTAAGTTGTCTTATAGAAGGGGAAGTGAATATACAAGGGTGCGGTCATAGTATCATCTGGTAGTGCTGACTGTCCAGTTGAAATTTAAGGTTATATATTTAAAGGGAATCCATTCAGCAAAGTTGAGACCTCTTCTTCAGAAAGTCAGATACTTTGCTGTAGGCCCAGCAGAAAACAGCTGGCTTGGTTTTGCCAGGCATTCCCAGTGGAGGGAGCTCAGGCTGTGTACAGGAGAGTGCCTGGGATCAGGGACTATCGAATCTCAGTTATACAATGGAGGTAATTGAGGATATGAAACAGTCAGGGAAGAATGTCTATTTGTTCTTCTCTCTTTTTTGCTATACAATCAAAATTAATCTTTAAAATATAATCCTATACCACTTTCTCTATAAAAGTGTCTCTAGACACTTAAGGCACAAGTAATTATTCCTTACTCTATGCTACCGTAGCATTGTGTACATTCCTCTCTGATAGCCTTTATCACATTATATTGGATTTGTTGTCTAAGAGTATGTCCCAAGACTGTAAATTTTTAATTAGAAGGACTATGTCTTATTTGTTATCTTTATATTCACAACAATGTGGGGCATAAGAAAAGTTTTCAATGAGCATTTGCTGCATAAAGGCAGGCAGTGCGGTATAGAAAGAAGGGCTTCAGTGCCTAGAACAATGCCAGGCACATGGTGGGTACCTGGTGGGTATCTGATTGATTGTAAGGATCAGAAATGAATAGAAACTTAACGTCTTGATATTTTCTCATTAAATAATCTGTCCACTGCAGCTGGTTCTTGACTTTTTAAAACTTAACTCAAGCATAATGCACATTGTTTTTCTTTTTTTCTTATTATAATTGCATGCTTTTTGGTCATTCCATTTAATCTTAGCCTGAAATAGAGTGCATTACAGATGTCAAATTAGTATTGCTGTCTTTAATTTTTTTTTTTAAATGTTGACAATATAAAGGCATGTCTTAAACTGACACTATTAATTATACATGGACTTTACTTTCTTGGATTAGTTAATTTAATACGTTAATTGTTTCAATTGAAAAAATAAATATCAACTCTGTACATATTCTTTGTTTATATGTTATATGCACTATATATATTGCATTATATTTCCTTATAAGAATATTTATTATAATACTTTTTCATGGAATGAATTTCCATAGAATTATGTAAAATGGAAATGTGTTCTAAAGAAAGAAATAATGAAGGCACAGTGTATTGTGAGGCAATATGGCCTCTTCTAGACTGTCAAATGTTGTTGCCAGGGAAGCAAACCATTTAAAACACTTTGTATCTGAATATCCAAAATGCAGTTATAATTTGCTATAGACATATTTTACCAAAGTTTCTGTGGCTTCCTAAATGAAATGTTTACAAAGTCTTCCAATCATCCACCAGACCAAACTGCCTGCTGCCCATCTCCGTGATGAGACTGCTATCATGAAAAACAATAAAGCGAACAAAAACCGCTAATAGATGAAACACAGTGTGTTCCATTGTTGTACTGAAGGAACCATTATTTGGTGGTTTGTGAACCACCTAACATTGTAAAATAAGCCATGTTTTAATGGCATTGTGTTCTACTTGAGTTATTAAGAAATTAGCACCTTTTATTTTTTCATTTAGATATAATTCCTGATACAAAATTTTGTGCTTAAAATAAATATTTGAATTGTTATAAGAAGTGTGCTGAAAGAGTGTAATCCAAGATGAAGGCAGAACTGAAACTCAGCAAATAGTGGAAGAAAGTAGATGAGAAATATAAACTCAGTTGATTTGGGCAGTGAATGGCTGTTACCGTTTACAATAACAATAAGAAAACTGAAATTCTTGCTTCAATTGTAATTCAGTAATTTACATAATATTTTGTATATTCCTTATCAAATATAGTGACTAACATCCAATATTAGTTCACAAGTAAAGTTTACTCCCTTATAAAATCTAGCAGACCTTCCATTTTTAAGGTTATGGATAGATGATACAAAATTCCATCAAATAAACTGATTATGTTTGATATTCCTATTATACCTGCAAAATAAGTATTAAATAAGTAAGTCAACATAGTTTTAACTCTAGCCTGTTTGTAAGTTGAGACTTTGAGTATAACTGTAACATAATTTTAGCCTGTTTGTAAATTGAGATCTTGGATATAATTGTAACAAGGATAATTAAGTTCCCTAAGTTACTTCCATTGTTTGTTACTTTTTTCCATCTGTATCTTAAAATAGAAATACACACTGTTATTTTTCACTGTGATTACTAGACAAGGAAGAGAAAACAGGAATATGAATTTTCTGGTATATCATAAAGTATTTTTTAACCATCATATTTAGGATGACCTGATATAATGGGAATCCAGAAATTCTTAGTAATTTCACACAGAATAAAGTTATTTCTTGACAACTATGCAATAAAAAATAAATATTGCTTTGAAAAAAAAAAAAAACAACAACAACAGTAGTTAGATGAGTTGTTCCAACAGTGTAATAGTAAATTTAAAAATCTTTTAAAATTCAAAGCAAATTTCCAAAGGACACCAGTATTTTAAAATATCAAAAATTCTATTGATAATATATATTTTTAAGTTTACAAAATAAAATCTGGATTCTTTTTCCTTAACTCAACCTGCATCGGGAGCAGGAAAAGCACAATGGCCAAGTGGAAGGGACTTAAACTTTAAAGTGGGCAAACATGATTTCAAATCTCTTTCACCACTTCGTATCTGTGTCCCTTAGCGTGAACAATTTAGCCTCTTCACACTTCAGTTTCCTATATGTATCATGAATTTAGGCATAATAGATAATATAGTATGTATATTATACCCAGTAGTGTTTGCACATAGTTGATGCATGATAAATGAAAGTGTGTCTTAAGCTTCAGAAGGAGGGAACAAAGAAGAAGCCCTGAGAAACTTCTCACAAAGAATCAGATATTGCAATAGTCTTTGCTCAAGATAAAAAGAAATTCAGAAAGAAGGGGACCATACCCATAGACTACACCAGTATTACCATGCCAAATCACTCCTGGTGTTCTCTTTTTCCTTTTCCCTTTCATCCTTTGAGTTGGAAACTTTGACAGGGCCTCTGGATTCCAAGTTTACCAATTCTGCCAATTCTGCTCCTGCTTTATACCTCACAGAGTGGCAGTTACACAGCAGGGGCCAGGTAACAACTGCTCAGGAAGCCAAAGTACCGATATTAGAATCACCCCCTCTGGCTCACTAACCGTGAGTCAAAAGATATTTGCACTAAACTTGCCATGGCACAAGTGCCCACTTTGCATTTCCTGAGTTATCTGACTTGTAGTTCCTTAGGAACTGTTCTCTGAGTCCTTTTATTGATTGTAGTAACCTCTGAAATGCCTGGCATCCTTCCTTGCACAGAGTTGAATAATTGACCAAAAATTGCTAAATAAATGAAGACATGTCATTAGTTTTCACAGGATGCATGTTTTAACTTGGAACCAGAAGTCCTGGTGATACACCAATAGCATAAGTGCAACCAGACAGTATTTATAGATATACCGTTACACTCCATACTCCAAATCAGACATCATGTGTCTCATATGGTCATGCTGAAATCTGGCAAACTTAATCAAGGCAAAAACCTCATGAATCAAATCCCTGAGTAGATATATGGGTCATTAATGTGACTCAAGAAAGATGTGTTTATTTATAGAAACAATGTTTGAAAATTTTCAAATTATTATTTTCGCTTCACATAGTGGATAATGAAGTCTGTATATTTATGCTATTGCTAATATTTATACATTTTATAATACTTTAAGATCAAGTATTCAACTTTCTTTGTTATTTCCATGCTTAGTTGATAGTAAATACAGCACGTTTTATGCAAGACTTAAGATCTATCATGTTTTCAAACTTTTCTTAAAAATACAATGTAAATGTTTGAATAACTATGAAAGCCTTATAGAAATAAATTCAAAACCTTTATTTAGAATTATATCTGGCTAATTTTAATTTAGACAAGTTGTTCTTAGCCAGAATGCTGTGGCACATGAGAACCTCATCAACATTTCAAAAGCAAGCCAAACGCAATTAACATATAAATGTTATTTTTGCTTTAATTGGACAGCCATATTATTATGGCAGTGAGCATCAGGCAGAATACTGTCCTGAGTGGGGACTCTGACAGTGGGTGGAAAGGGACACGACTTCCATAAATAAGAGAACAGAGCATACAGAGTCAGTCAGCCCCTACCAAAAGAAGATGGCATGCCTATTGAAACAAATGATAATTTTTCTCCTGAATATATTCTAATTCAGGTAAAGGCAGTAAACAGTATTATTCAAACAGACAAAAAGTAAATAAGGATGAATAAGGAATAATTTAATGTTATGGGTGCTTTCATAAATACAATGTGATATTGTTACACTCTCATAGCTACTGCATTGAATTATTGCTGACTTCTTTAATGTGCCATGAACCTTTTAATATGTCCAAAGCATGATACCATAATTTATAGTATGAGAAAACCTATAGAGAATACAAAAAGAAAATACAAACCTCAGCCTAAAATAACCCATTCAAATTAATGAAAATTTAAGAAGTAGATCTACAGGGACACTTGGGTGCCTCATAGGTTGAGCGGCAGACTCTTGATTTTGGCTCAGGTCATTATCCCAGGTTCATGAGATGGAGCTCTGCATGGAGCTCTGCTCAAGATTCTCTCTCTCTCTCTCTCTCTCTGTGCTCTTCTCCTCTACCCCCCCCCCACTTTCTCTTTTTCTCTCTCTCTAAAATAAAAAAAAAAAGTAGTTCTAGATGTTTGACTTGATTTAATTATTCATTTCTTTCCTACTGCAAATGTTTTCTTGGTGAGTCTTCTGATGAGGCAATTTCAATAGAGGATCGCTGGTGTTAAGGAAACTATTTAGCAAAGGTCCTTATTCCTGATTCTGTGACACAGACAGAATAGTTATTAAAATGATAATCTTGCTCCATATAGCTTCGAAGAGGCAAGATAACTTACTGTTGTTTTTTTATAAGGAAGATTATAATTTTTTTCAATAGGTGTATGCATAAAACTCAGTTAGTTGGGGGCGCCTGGGTGGCTCAGTTGGTTAAGCATCCAGCTTCGGCTCAGGTCACCGTCTCACAATTTGTGAGTTCAAGCCCCGTGATGGGCTCTGTGCTGACAGCTCAGAGCCTGGAGCTTGCTTTGGATTCGTATCTCCCTCTCTGCCCCTCCCCTACTCGTGCTCTCTCACTGTCTCAAAAATAAACATTAAAAAAATTTTTTAACTCAGTTAGTTGAATTTCTGTCGATGTCCAACAAAGAGCCCCTTTACACAGAAATAAGAAGGGTAAAGCTTGGATTGTATTTATATTCTAATCATGCGTTTAATAGAAAATGGCATTAATGAGGCAATCAAAGACACTTTATAAAGCTCTATAAAGGATAAAGTTTAAGGAAATGGTTTTTGCAACTATAAAGTGTACTCTTAAACCTAGGTAACTGATCAGGAAATAAATGTCACTATTTACAAACAAAAATAAGCTCCACTGCTCCCCTCAAAAAAGTTTTCCTAGGTCAACCCAAACCCAAATACACTGCTTCATACATGGCCCATAATATGGACATGTTTCTGCTGAGAGTGGCTCACTTTGTACCATCTGTATGTAGGAAGATTACATTAATAAATGTATCAGAATTGATATTTTATAATTTCCAAAAATTAGATGAAGACAAATTTAAACACTTTTTAATGTGCAGATAACACATGCATTGTGATTCTTGCATTATTCAGATTAAAGTTTATTCTTTAGCTTTTCTAACGTATTATATTAGTATTACATGCCTATATAATAGATTTACTATATATGTATTATCAAAACTATCATTATTATATTGATTATGATCCCCAAATCCAATGTTCTATTGACAAACAGCTAACCCGAATATTCTGTCTTCTCTTTTCAGTTAGTATAGGTTTTTATTATAAATTGAGCCAAGAATTTTTCTTCCCTTTTATTTTTCAATGGTGGCAGTTAGGGTTAATGGATTCTGATATTAAATCTCTTTCCTTTGACAAGTGTAAATTAATCACTTTTGCGGAAGCTTTTCTTAGCTAAATTATAAAAATTTAAGTGTTGTCAACCTTTCTCTGAATGTAATGATTTTGTTAAGAGTTAGCAAAGTTCAGAAAGGAATGAGGACTTCAAAACAGTATGGAAAGTTTCTTTAAGCCGACAAATGTGTTAATTTTGATCCTTTTTTAAATCAACAAAAACTTTCCTTGAGAATTACATTTCAATATGTTTTTTTGAAGAAATTATTACTTTTATTTTATTAAGAAGTTAAATTGAACTAAATGATGTGAGCAGACATTTATACTGGACATATTTATTTCTGCTGTGGTTATGACTTATAAGTTCAATTCTCTCTTTTCCACTGGTTCCCACAATTCACAAAATTTAATTCACCGTTCTCTTTCTATTTTTCTTTCTTTATGCAGACATCAATTCTATGATAAGAGTTTTTTTTAACTGTTACTGTTTTTTAATCTGAAAAGGCTTATTGGATGAAATATGTATGCTTTGTTGGATTGTATTTTGCTAAATAATCAGATATCTTTGTATTTTTTGTTTGGGTTATTTTTTTTTTCCATATTGCATGGAGAACCTCTTGTTCTCCAGAAGAAACCAAGCCCTTATAGCTAGCCTATTTAAAAATCTTATATCTATTCTCCTTTTTAAATATTGTTAGGAAGCCATACTACTGGACAATTTACAGTTATTACTTAAAACTGATTTTCTGCCTGTGAATTCCTCAGCAGGAATAGTAATAATAACGGCCAACATTTCACAGGGTTTTATACCTTCCAGGCACTGTACAAATGTGTTTTGTATTATCGATATATTTAATCCAAATGACATAGATACCATTACCAGTTTACATTTTATAGATGAGGAAAATAAGCCTTACAGAGGTTGAACAATTTGCCCAATATTGTATAACTCTTAAAAGTAGATAAGGTTTCAAGGATAAAGCTGTCTTCTCAATGAATCAGGTAGAAGTAACTGATAGTGACAGTTATATTACTTACTGACCATACAATCATACTTACGTACATTTAGTGAATCTAAGCCATAATATATTACTAAAATGATTAAGGTGTTTTCCACGTGGTTGGAGACAAAATAAGTATATATGAATATCGATATTTTTTCCATTCTAGAAAAAAAATAGATAAAAGAAATGGAAATAAATGTTTCATTCCCAATAGAAACCAGAACTAAGTAATATTTAGGAATAAATTTAACAAGAAAGGCATACTTCTTATGAAGAAAAACTATAATTCCTAATCAAAAGTCATAAAAGAAGATCTGAATGAATGGAAATACATATCATTTCATTTATAAGAATATTAATGTCATAAAAATATTATTTCTCCCCAAATTACTCATTAAAAAAGTTCAATATTGGGGCGCCTGGGTGGCTCAGTCGGTTGAACGGCCGACTTCGGCTCAGGTCATGGTCTCGTGGTCCGTGAGTTTGAGCCCTGCGTCGGGCTCTGTGCTAACAGCTCAGAGCCTGGAGCCTGTTTCGGATTCTGTGTCTCCCTCTCTCTGACCCTCCCGCGTTCATGCTCTGTCTCTGTCTCAAAAAGAAATAAACGTTAAAAAAAAATTAAAAAAAAAAGTTCAATATTTATTTAACCCATCTTCCCTTGTAATTCCAAAGGTTTTCAATTGGACAAAACAATCTTAGAATTTATATGAGGCAGTCTAGCTTTCTGGCACTTTTAAAGTTATCTGACAAGTAGGACAGGTTTATCAGGTCCAATTCCTTGGGGTTGAGCCTTCTCTATTGAGATCATATTTCATTGTGAAGTTGCAGTAGCTGTGCATTTATGTAGAAGGGCACCCTCTGGTACGTCTGATGCAAAGAGCACTTCGTACCTTGGATGGTCATCAGTCAATACAACACCTTCCAAAATTAACCAAAAGTATCCTCAGTAAAGAAGTCTAATTTCCCCCCTTTTCATCTATTGCACAGTGGGAACTACCTACAGCCCAAAACAGTATTGGAAACACAGATTTGAATTCAACCCCCTAGGTAGAACATGAAACAGTGGTAGTAGTCCTGACATATGACATATAGGTTATTTTGCTGGACAGAAGTATACGATGAGATCCCAAAAGATCTGGGCCTCTTTCAACAGAAGTGAATCTATTTTTATAAGAAAGCAGATATTAAAAGAGTACTGAAGCATTATAGTGAAAAGCACAGTAGAAGAGTCCAGATTCCAGATTTCTGCCTGGAAATAAATAGCCCTATCTCAAGCCTACCGATAATTAATAGTCATGCTGTATTTAGATGACCACATTAACAGAAAATTTTGGAACAGGAGAGTGTCTACTGGCCCTGAATAGCAGAAGGTATTGGGAAGAGTTTCAGCAAATGCAGTCAACTGAAGATATTGTCAAATAAGAACTTAACCTAGAGAACACTATTGCAACAATCCTTTAGAGTTGTAGTCTATATCCTTTCTGTTCTTAGGAAGAATCTTAAAAGTGAATAACCTATATATTTCAGTGCATCACAGGTACCATAAAGTCAACAGTTCCAACGATGAACTTATCATTTACATCACTATCTATAATTTTTCCAGTATCTCTAAGCTCATTTAGAAATAATGGAAATAACATTTTCTAGATCCTGTGAATCATCCTAAGCCTATTTCTTACTCCCACATCCAATCAGTCAACAAGTTCTGTCAAATCTGTCTAATTCGCTTATTCATTTCCTTCTGTCTGGAACTCTCTGCTCCCAGATCCATCCGTGGCTGCCTCCTTTTTTATCATCTAAATCTTAAATCAAATGTCACTTGTCCCAAAAGTATTTGATAAACCTCCAATTTAAAGTAGCCACTCCCACCCCATCACTTCCCCAAAACCTTATTTTAATTTCTTTATAACACTGATTACTATCACAAATTCTGTTACTTATGTCTCATCTTTCTAAAATTTCTCCATGAGAATAAGAATCTTGCCTAGTCTGTTCATCACTGTATGCTCATTGCCCAGTATATTGTTTAGTTCATAGTATACATTTAATATGAATGTACTTTTTGAATTTATTCATTTATAGAATTCATTCAACAAACACTTATTAAGCACTTGTATGTCAGGCACTGTGTTATGTATAGGAAATATGGTGGTGGGGCAAAACGAAACACTATCTTTGGACTCAGGGAGCTTATATTTAATAAAAGAGACAGCTACTAATCAAATACTCACATAAGTCAGTGTAAAATTACAGCTTTGAATAGTTACTTTTAAATACGTTTTCCCTTCTAATCTCCATTACCATTGCTTTAATTCAGGTTATTGTTAATCTCATTCCTCAGCTATTAAAATCACCCGTTTTCCTGCCTCACTCTTGTCACACTCCACTCTCTTTTTCCAAAGTTGAAATGCAAATTTTAAGTCATTTTCTACCTTGAAATCCTTAATACCTTCAATGACCCTCAAGAAGAAAATATCTATCCTCAAGTAATGGCTCTTTGTGACCTGCCCCTCAACTCTCTCTCCTTTCTCTGATCACCACTTCTTCCTCCTTCTCACACTCCATGCTCCAGTCATCCTGAATTATATACTCTTATCTCTGGGTCTTTATGTACATTGTTTCTTCTGCCTAGTACATCTTTCCCTACTCTTTGATTAACTAACTTACTTATCCTTTATAACTCACTGGAGATAAGCTCCTATAGAAATCCTTTTCTGAACCCACTCAGATTGTCCTAGCCATCCATTTTCTGTCCTCTCATAGCAAAAAGAAATAAAATTTAAAAAAATACATAGGGGCACAGCTCATTTGATTGAGTATCCAACTCTTAATTTCAGTGCAGGTCATTATCTCAGGGTGGTGGGATTGAGCCCCACATTGGGCTCGGCACTGAGTGTGGAGCCTGCTTAAGATTCTCTCTCTCTCTCTCTCTCTCTCTCTCTCTCTCTCTCCTCCCCCCATCCTCTGCTCATGCTCTCTTTTTCACTCAAAAAAAAAAAAAGAAAGAAAGAAAAAATATATATATCCTTGTTATACTATAATTGTTTATCTACTTGCCTGTTTTCCTCACAGGCCTATAATTTCCTTTATAGCAGAATGTCTTTCATATTTCTTTCAACATTACCTAAAGCAGTAGTAAGTGTGTAGAATAAATAGAAGGATGGTTGTTGGATGGATGAATGGATAGATGAATTCATTTGACAAACTTAAAAATAGAAGCCCAAGATGATATTCAACACAGCTTCAAACATATACATTATGTGTATAAAAAAACATACTGGTCAGAACAGGATAGTGAAACCCATTTGGGATATTCCAAACACTGTGACAGGCAATACTCAGTAAGTAATTTATTCACTAATTTTATTTCATGTTTGTTGATATTTAAAAAAGAACATTAATTCTCTAGAGCCCTGTATTTGAAGTGTTGGAAGATAAAGCAACATGGCAATTACATCATCAGATTGAAAGATGGTTTCCAAGATTTCTACCACTGATGAAATACTGCTTAAAACAAAGGGTTTAACATCTTGTAGTCTACAGTGAGGAACTTTGTAACAAAGGAAAAGGTGTGATTACAATCTTTGTAAACTGGATACAGAGAGTCATGGAGGCAATACCATATCATATGTTAAGGAAGCTTGAATATTTAGAATAATAAATAAATACAGTGCAGGCTGACACTTACTAATAAATATATGGCAACTATTGCTGTCCAAGGGAAGTTGACTATTTTTTCGAGTAAAGAGGAATATGAGGGCACAAAGATAAGCTGGTTTCTTTTTTGCAGCCAGAAAGTTCCTTGCTGCAGTTAACCATGAGAGATAGAATGAGTATAAACCAAAAGTATAAATATGAGGTGATTCTAGTTCTACTTGAGAACATCCTAGTAGAGGGGAACTACTTCTACCCAAATCTCAACAAACCTGCAAAAATAACTTCCTTTGCCTGAAAAGGATTACCTAAGCACCGATGCAAGTACTTACATACCTTCTATGGTCCTAGTAGAGATGCCAGGTAACAATCTGCAAGACATCTGTCCAGTATTCAACAAATACTCATTAAATAACTACTATGTTTCAAAAACTAATTATCAGAAGGAAGAACTAATGGTAGCTGATGGAATGGAGCCATAGTGAACTTTTGATGTCAACACTAATAGCCACCAGATTCCAATAGCCAAGATTAAGGTCCTGAAGAGCATCAGAATAAGTGAACCACCAAAGAGAGTTCCTTTTATATAAACGACAAAGACAGAGCCACTGAGCAAAGTTCTAGTCACTTTAAGAGTGACCTGAAAATCAGCCTGTGACCAGGATAACTTTAGATTCACCAGCAGTAATGATTGAAGACATAGCTCTTAAGTGCTATTGCCAAGTGAAAAAGAATATTTAGTGGTGGATGGAATGCTTGGAAAAAAATAACTTTGCCTAAATGTACCTCATCTAACTTTTAATCATGAGTAGATTTGTAGTGGTCAAGATAGCAAATTCTCAAATGGCAAAAGAAAGAAACCCAAATAAAATTCAACAGGATGCTTTTGCTTTAAGTGTATTATTATTATTTTTTAATTTATTTGTTTAAATTCAAGTTAATTAACATACAGTGTACTACTGGTTTCAGGAGTAGGACCCAGTGGTTCATCACATACATATAATACCCAGTTCTCATCCGAACAAGTGCCCTCCTTAATGCCCATCACCCATTTAGCCCATCCCCCCACCCACCACCCCTCCAGCAGCCCTCAGTTTGTTCTCTGTATTTAAGAATCTCTCATGGTTTGTTTTCGTCTCTGTTTTTACCTTATTTTTCCCTCCCTTCCCCTATGTTCATCTGTTTTGTTTCTTAAATTCGACATATGAGTGAAACCATATGATATTTCTCTTTCTCTAACTTATTTCATTTAGCCTAATACACTCTAGTTCCATCCATGTTGTTGCAAATGACAAGATTTCATTCTTTTTGATTATTATTTTTAACACTCAAATTTTGGAATGATAGAGCCCAGAAGGGTGAGAATTCTAATAGAAAAAGTAGATTTGTTGTGTTTTAAAATTTTTCTTAAGTCACTACATCTGAAACAAAGAAAACAATAGGTGGATAAAAAGAGAGAAAGTAGAATGTTCTCCTTAATTCCTGTCCACTAAAGCTAAAGGTTCTTTATGGGAGATGTGGTTTTCAGAGCAGATAGGGTTGCCTTGCCAGAGCTGCCAGAGGTGCCAAAGCTGTAGGGTCTGGGCATTGTTAACCTTAACAACAACAACAACACAAAACAAAACAAAAAAACAGTTATTTTACAGTAAAAATGGGTTTACTTGGGAATAACAGAGGATTTCAATTCGGGACATGGAAGCTATGGCAAAACCATAGGCAAGTCCAACAAACAAAGGAAAGGAGCATTTTTTATGGAGAAGAAGGGGCAAGCTGGTAGGGTTGTTTTGAGCATGAGTCCTTTGGAGAAAAGCCTGTGTGATTATGGGTGACTATGGTTTCTCATTGGCTGAGTTGCAGGGGTGGGTAGTCAATTTCTTATAAGAGATTCGATGTACATGTTTCTTTCTGGGGAGGCATGGATGGTGCTGTAATTGATGATTCTTTCCTGTCAATGATTCTTCTGCTGGGGTCTGGTAATTGACAGTTCTTCTCATAATTGGCCTTTAGTGGTACAGCTCCCTCTGTTGCCTCCCCTTCTATCCTTCCTGCTCCATTTTACTGAGGCTTCCCTTTATTAATTTCCACAAAATGAGCAAAAAATGGAGAGAATGTGTGGAACCAGCAATGTGTGACATACTATAGAGGGCTAGATATCTTTTCATTCTCCCAAAGTACATTTAAATAAGTTTTAAGGGTTAGGATCTGATGGCATCCAGACTTTTCAGACTTGTACCTTCTGATTCCAAGGGTTACTTACCATTTCTTGTTCACAAAACTTCTTATTATACTTCTGCCCCATATAATGAATGCATCAGAACATTCTTTAAAAGTATAATAAAAAATTATAACAATATAGTAGTGTTATTCAAAGAAAGTTTCTTTTCAATTAGCTTCAAAATTAATTTGTTAGTGTTGAATATCAATTCTACATTAGTGTTTCTTTGGTAATTATTGCTTACTGTCAAGCCTCCATTAAGTTTCCATGTTTGAAATGATGAATGTGTACTTCTATTGATTACTGTGTGTGATTTAATGAGTTATTCTTAGAGTAATAATGTTTTTAGCAATATGTTTATTGTTTTTCCAACATTTGTGAATTGACTAAACCTTGAGAAGTTTATATATATTTAAACTTACAATAGGAGTACAAAGTCTTATTTTTCTCAGGCCCTGTGAGACACTGGTATAAATATACTACTTTATTTTTATTTAAAGCTTATTTATTTTTGAGAGAGAGAGAAAACACAAGCAGGGGAGGGGCAGAGAGAGAGGGGGACAGAAGATCCAAAGCAGGCTCTCCATTGACAGCAGCGAGTCTGATGCAGGGCTTGAACTCACGAACCGTGGGATCATGACCTGAGCCAAAGTTGGACCCTCAACCGACTGAGCTACCCAGGCACCCCTAAACTACTTTAGTAAAGGCTCCATTATGGAGAGCTTCACAGAATTATTGTATGTCTCCATGCCAAAGGAATTTAGAAATGAAAAAATATTTTATTTCTGTTCCGATTATGATTTTACCCAAGGATATTTTTTAGTCTCCTCTTTCTCTTTTAATATTCTTCCTACCTCAAACCTCCAGTGAAGATTTTGCCGACACGGATATTTAAATTCTTTAATAATTTTTATTTTTTATACTTTGTTTTTCCAAGTTCCCAGTTTGGGGGTGGATTCAGGCACACAGACACTTATGTAAAGTCACAATATAGTTTTTCAAGAAACACTAATATGAAATGGAAAAGTCAGGCTGATTTCCTCAGGGGGTTGCAAAAAGGATTGAATAGCAAAATATATATTTAATGTATAAGTTACAATATATAATTATATATTAATGTATGTTGTATATATATAAATATATAATATTTTATAAATATTATATTATATATATTGTGTACATATATATGTATATGTATATATATATATATATATATAAAACACCTATTACAGTGCCATGAGAAATGGTTGGAATATAGGTTTGTTTTAATTTGGATTGTACAAGACAATTTATTAAAGCCAACCTCAAGCAAAATCTGAAATCAGTGGAATGTCATTAAGAACCTTTCCAAATTAATCCTCATGGAAACAAAAACTGCATTGAATTCCAAGTATTGTAAAATTTAAAAAAGGTAACATCTCAGTAAATAACTCAGTTATTTATTCAACACCGCAGTTAGGACATGGTTTTGAAGGATCCAGTGATCCACTGAAGCTATTAAGCTATGGACTGACATGATCGGATTTATATCTTTAACAGTTATGGTGAAAGTTATGAAGCAATTTGAGGAAGATAGAATTGAGGAATCTGGAGACAGAGGGGGTTGATTTAGGGGTCATTTCAGTGGCCTAGAGATCATGTGAAAGAGTTTATATCAATGACAGTAGAGTCAGAGAGGAAAGACACAGATCTACTTAGGAGACAGAGTCAAAACATTTTAGTGAATGATTGAATTTGAAATAGGAAAGGCTGACAGAAAGAAAAGTCAGGATGACCCACTGGCTGCTAGTTTGGGAGACTTGGTGAATTACTGTGGTAGAGGTGGAAAAGAGGTTTGGGAGATATGGGACGGGTGAGAATGTAATAGTTGGAAATACTGAGGTTTGTTCTAGACTAAGTTTTGGTAAAATGCTCTGGTAATGAGGACCAACTCATAAACAGATGCAAAGACAAGGAAAGAAGTCTAGAATTAAAAGTTTGGGAATTACAACACACAATTCATTATTAAGCCCATTCAGTGAAAACTTACAGATTTCTAGTTGTGGAACAATGATTAGATTAATCAAGGTAAACCAACATGGTAAAATATATTATGGAGTCATTAATGGTTACATTAATTGTGTGTTTTTTAATAATAAAAAAATGCTTAAAGACTAATATCAAATCAAATAAACACAGAATTCAAAATTGCTCATATAGTAAAATTTCAGTTGTGTAAACATCAGTCTTAATTAGCTAGAAGGAAAAGATTAAGGAGTTATAGTGGTCATATTAGGGTTAAAGGTTATGGTGATTTCCCCCATTTTTCTATGTATCCATGTTTTACAGCTCTTACTTGTACGTTTCTTAAAAATCAAATTAGGAAATATAATAATTAGGTTGATCTAAAGGACTGGATAGAAATCAGCCCAGTTAAAAGGACAGTAGTAGCAGAAGTACAAAGGTAAGGAATACAGTTGGGCAGTGAACTATAAGCAGTGGAGGGTCTTTTAAGTTTAGTATGACGACACACAAGGGTCAGAAAGGAAGCTAAATAGAAAGGTGTGGTAGCTCTAGGGAGGCTTATTATGTTGAGATTCTATCTCATGTACTTTGAACAACTGTTAAAGAAATATAACAGGGTATTATATTCTTTTGCTAAGGCTACCATAACAAAGTATTACAGACTGAGCATCTTAAACAACAGAAGTTTATTTTCTCACATCTGGAAACAAACAGTCCAAAATCAGAATTTCAGCAAAATTGGTTTATTCTGAGGTCTCTCTCCTTGATTTGTGAATGGCTGTCTTTTCTCTGTGTCTTCACTTCCCTCTGTGAATCTATATCCTAATCACCTCTTCTTATAAAGACACCAGTTATATTAGGTTAAGGTCCCCCCAAGTGACCTCATTTTAAATTAATTATCTCTTTAAAGACCTTATTTCCAAATACAGTCACATTCTGAAGTACTGGGAATTAAGACTTCAACATATGAATTTGGAGGGCAAGGGAGACTATTCAGCTCATAAGAGGGTGGTGTGATTAAATGTCCTTTGGTAACCATGTGGAATATGGATTTCAGGAAGAGGGAACAGATTAACAGGCAGTTGTAATAATCCAGGTAAGAACTCATGATGTACTTCAGAATAATGAATGTAAATCAGTGAAGGTAAATGAATATTTTTTTAAAAAGTCCAGAGAGAACAGCTGGTTTAAAGGGGAAACAATGAATTCAATTTAAGAAGATTCAATTCTTACCGGGAATACAGTTAAATATAGGAATCTGAAGCTCAAAGAAAATTTGGTTGGAAGGATAGATGTAAGCATCGTTAGTACATATGTTATTTTAGATTGTGGGAGCAGATCTTTGTGTATTGAGTGATGAGAGCTATGGAGTTAGAACAGAAAACCAACATTTGCAGAATAGGTAGACAAGGAGACACTAATGTGTGAGATGAAGCACAAGATCACTGTGTGTAGAATTTAAGGAAGAGCTTTGATGAAGGGAATAATCAATAGGCAAAGAAAGCAAAGAAATCCCAAAAAGATAAAGACCGAGAACTGTTAGTAGGATTTGGAATCAGAAAGATTTTTGGACACTGATACTTAACAACGACTCCTTGAACTTTTATGTGCCAGGCCCTGGGTAAAGAGCTATAAAGCATACATTATATTTCATTTTGAGCTTCACTCAGTAAACTGAGGTAAGTGTCATTGTGACTGTTTCATACATTAAGAATATGATGACTCAAGGAAAGTCAAATAACTAGCTTAAAGTCAGCAGATAGCAGGAGATGTGGGTGTCAGTTCTAGATTGCTTTCTATTCACCAAAACTGTCAGACTCACCACTAGCGATACTAACTCCCTAAGAGCAAGGCAGTTTCATTAAATTGGAGGGGTAAGGGCACCTGGGTGGCTCAACTGGTTGAGTGTCTGAGTTCAGCTCAGGTCATGATCTCATGGTTTGTAAGTTTGAGCCCCACGTCAGGCTCTGTGCTGACAGTGTGGAGCCTGGAGCCTGCTTTGGATTCTGTGTCTCCTTCTCTCTCTGTCTCTCCCCCACTCATACTCTGTCTCTCTCTCTCTCTCTCTCTCTCTCTCTCTCTCTCTCTCTCAAAAATAAATAAAAATTTAAAAAAATTATTTAAAAAAATAAATTGAGGCAAGAAATCTAGAGAGCATTGGGGTGATGACTGAACATTTGATGAAGAAGGAAGATAGACTGCCTTTTTCAGAAGAGGAGAAAGGAAGACAGAGACCAACTCATCTTGCTCTCCATTGTTCAATACATTGCCTGGCACAAAGTAGCTGCTCAATGAATTTGAGTTCAGTGAATAAGAAATAAATGTTAACACGAGCTAGGCATAAAGTATACATGTTATGGGAAGAAGAGGAGATAGCTGACTTGTAGGTTGCACACAGCCCAAAGGTAAGGAACCAGTAGAGAGGATGTCACTGAAGAAGAAAGAGAGGAAAACTTAAGAAGCCTGATCCTTCCCAGAAAAGATTGGTAGGATCTGGGATTAAGTGCACAAGTAAGAATTTGACCGAAATAGGTGAAGAAATATTTTTTTTAGGCTGAACAAAAAGAATGGGGTATAGAAATAAATGTATAAGGACACGTGATAAATTGCGTCATTTCCCAACAACTCCTTCCATGTTAAGCTCCTTTGTAAAAGAATACTGACCATTTAGAAGTCATTTGCTCCAAATTTTTAATATTGTTTATACATGCAATTCCATATGCCTAGAATTTCTTCTTTATGCTTATCTCTTATTAAAAAATAAAGACTCAGATGATAGGTTATCTCTGAATTATTTCTTTAATTCATCAAACAGAATCTTGTCACTCCCTCTCTTTTATACCTCTAAACACATTACTTCTGTAGTGACTTACCATAGTTGAAACACTCTTCCACTTATTTATTAAACTCCTGAGGTGCCCACGTGGCTCAGTTGGTTAAGCATCTGACTTGTGATTTCACCTCAGGTCATGATGTCACAGTTGTGGAGCCTGCTTAAGATTCTTTGTCTCCCTCTCCTTCTGCCCCTCCCCAATTCTTTCACGCATGCTCTGTCTCTCGTGCAAAAAAACACAACAAAACAAAACAAAAACAAAAAACAAAACAAAAAACAAAAAAATTAAACTCCTTTGATATACCTTAGTATATCAACAAAACGTTTTTAAATATTATAAGGTATGTTTTAGAGCAAAGGAATCTCAGAAGTTGATTTAGCTGGTACATAATTGCATTTTATTATTTATTATTACTTCAACCTTTTATATACAAATAATATTTATAGCCTAAATTTTCTTATTTGTCAAATGACTACATTTTTTGATAAAAACACATTCTTTGTTCCTTGAGTTTTAATAAGCTTAAACTGCAAATGACACATGGATTGGGGAATTTTATCCAATGTATTTAAAGAATAAAATGTTACTTGCCATTATAAAGATTTATCTGTTAATCGCCTTTGATGTTTAAACAAATGATTTGTACTTGTGCCCTATCTTCAAAGACAAATTGGATTCTGTAATACTTTAAGATTTCAGGTGCTGTTGAATTCTGACTGGTTCAATATTGGAATGAGAATACTGAATGCTATATTACTATTCCGTTAGACAAATTCATTCTTGAATAATCTATATGCCCTATGAGAAGGTCAAACGATAAGACAGAGAGATCTGAGACAAAACTCTAAGATTTAATTATTTTGAGTCTGGCAGCTATCCAACTGCATATTTCAAATTATTCAAGAAAAATACACGAAGTGTACAATTATATTCAACTTGAATTTGAACTGAAGCTACATAGTATTATCTACATCTAACTTATAAAATACAGTAGAATATATAAAATATAAAATTAATATTTTTGTAATATTTGCACGTGCTGTTATTTTCCTTATTTCACTAAAGTTAAGAATATGGATTTAATTATTGATAATAAGAATATGGACTATATATTGGGATCATTAAAATA